>NW_020884998.1:51572-181669 GCF_003945725.1 Corapipo altera
GAGGATGGCACGTGGGACATACTTGTTACCTGTGAGAGGAACCAGCACCAGTGTTACAGCCATGTAGTAAGCAGCCAGTGTCACAGCAGCCCTGCTGCGCTCCCATCTGCTGCTGTGGACATCGAGGGTGTGGGAATTTGGAGGGAGGTAGCTGGGGATGGGAAGACAAAGCAGTCATTTAAGCTGTGCAGGGGCATCACCCACTGCAGGGATGGCTGGGAAACCCCTCTCAGCACACCCTATGCCCCCTCCCCCGGGAAGCTCATTACAGAGGGGCGTTACCGGTGGCTTCATTGTAGTAGACATTGATCCTCTCCAGTTGCAGGTCGCTGTCCCCGTGGTAGCTGCCCGTGGGGTCGATGCCGTGCTCATCGCTGATGACCTCCCAGAACTGAGGGAACCGGAATGAATGGGCGTGAGGATGGTCAGCGCTGCCACGCCTCGCTCTCGCCCCCTGGCCAAATCCCCGCCACGTGGCAGCCAGGGATTCGCCACGCGTGGGTGCGGCCCCCCGGCCAGACGGAGCCACCACCGCGCCCCTCACACCCCCCGCCACCGACGGGAGGGGTGTGGCACCGGCTTGGCGCCCCCTTTCCCCGCCCGCCCCGGAGCCCTGCAGCCCGCCAGGGGCTGACGGATGGCAGCTGATGCCCCCGCACCCCCTTAACCAGGGCGCGCCACACCCTCGGCGCGGAAACCCCACCGCGCTCCCTCCGCCCAGATGCAACAGCCGGGAGCTGCCCCGCGCAGACCTTCCCGTGGAGAGCCGATCCCGACGGTACTCCGCTGCGGAAAGGAGGCTCTCCCGGCAGCGGGTCCCTCCGGTACACGCGGAGCGCGGCTAAGCGGGCACCGCCCCGCGCCCCGGGCAAGACGAGTGGGGCGCCAGCCCCGTACCTTGGCGCCGATCTGGTTGCCGCACTGCCCGGCTTGGATGTGCACGATCTCACGCATGGTACCGGTATCCGAAGGTGCCGCCCCGCTGCTCCTGCCGCCTTCACCTCCCTCTCCACCCGCTCCCGCTCTCGCTGCTGCGGCGGCCGCGCCCCGAGAGCCCCTTAAATGGGGACCCGCGCCCCGCCCCGCCACTGACGTCATGCGAGAGAGGCGCGCAGCCAATGGGCGGGCGGGGGCGGGGCCGAGCCGCGGCATTGTGTGCCGTGAGGGGGCGTGTCCCGGCGGGGGAGGGCGTGGTCTGAGGGCGTGGCTAAGGGCACCGCCCCGTCGCCGCGGTGCCGCTGACAGCGGGGACAAAGGCGTGGAGCGGCCGGACCGAGCCGGCCACGTGCGAACCGCGACACTTCCCTGCGCCCGCCGGCCCGCCCTCCCGCGGCCGCCGCCGCAGCCTTTTGTTCCCCGAGACGCGCAGCCTCCCCCGCCGCAGCAGCGGGCGTTGCCGTCGGGGGGGACCTGGCGGCTGCCCCCGTCCCGCCGCCGATGCCTCCGTTCACACGGTGCCGGCGGGAGACTCCCTTCCCCTCCTCGCGGGGGCACCGCGCCCCCGCCGGCATCTCCGTGGTTGCCGCCCCTCCGCCTGCACCAGCCCGCACTGGCGGTGGGGAGTCCCGCGCCCTGACCCGGTTCATCTGCCCCCTGCACAACACGAGAGGGGGTTCCCCCCTCTGCATAACCTCTCATCCGTCAGCCCTGCCCCCGAGCGATCCCCTCCTTCCTCTGCCCCGGTGCCGAGCTCGTCTTCCCTCTCTACGCCTGAAAAGGTCGGGTTTAGTCCCCACAGCTGAGCCAGGAGCCACTCTCCAGCCAAGGGACCCGCTCCGCGCTGTCTCCCGTCCGGCCGCAGCCACCAGCGACCCGCAGCCAGACAATAGACGGCGCAGGTCTATTGCTGCACAGGGCCGAGGGGCTTCAGGGAGGTGGTTCCCTTAGCTCTGCAGCAAGAGAGTCTTGATCTTCGTCGCTTCATTGCGGATTCCCAGATGCTGAGGGATGAAGAAAGGAAAGAGGGGGGCAGGGGAGAGTTGAACATTTGCTCCCCAGAGATGCGTCCCGTCGTTCATTTTCGAGCAGCCCAGTACGGCATCGTGGGCATTACAGCGGCGGCAGGGAGGGCAGGCGGGGGCCGAAGAGGAGGGCAGGGCATGGCACATGCCTACGCCGCTGGAGGAGGAGGTCGGGGGGAGGAATAGCACGGCAGAGCGGCACGGTTCCCGCCGTCTCCGGTGCCCTTCGGGGCGGTCATTGCGGTGTGTCGGCTCCTCCCCGGCATCGCCTGTTTCTCACCGCGGTCTGGGTTTGCGTGTGCAGCGGCGGAGGGTGCGGCCCCCCCAGACGCTGCCTCGGCTAGTCCAGGCTAGCCCAGGAGGGCTCCCCGCAGCCAGCGCCCGGCGGGACTCCACTAAACCCCGTTTTAATGACCCGCTAGATGAAGGCTACTTCATTTATTCTATAGTTCAGGTATTCTAGAGGTGCAGATAAAAGTACATCACCATTTCCGACCCATATTTCTTCAATATACTCTCTTCTTTGTTCTATCCACGTGCGGATGTCCCTAATCTTTCTAACGTGGTTTATGCAGATCGATAACCCCGCCTATGGATCACTCCAGATCGGGTCTTACATTTTTCCAAGGCAATCTGCAGCACAGCCTGACGTCCTCTGATTGATATACCAAAGCATCCACACCTTTCTTTTGTTCGCTTTACGGTGAGAAGGCATCCCATCTCAAAAAGCATGCTAGAAAAATACACTCTCACGTTTATCTCTTCAGTGGTGATTTTGAGAAAGATAAATCTGATCACTTGCACTTCTTGTGAAATCTGTTTTAACCGGCCTAAGCCAGGAGCAATTTAATTATTTGGTTGACTACGCTTTGCAAACAATGTGTAGCTGTAATTCCAGGCGAACATTTTGTTGTGGCATGCTAACTGCATAATCAACATCCACATCTATAATTACTTGTTCAAAAATAGCCTGTAGATTAACAACTCCAGGGGACCACTGACCGCCTCAGGTAATCATTCAAAGTAATGCCAGTCTTTCCCATGGCTGCGGTGGGTGTGCTCCTGAAAACACTGTCACAGCAAAACTCAGTTACAGCTGGTGCAAAATACAAGTATTGTAACTGCTTGCTACTATTATTTTCAAGTATTCTGTGTGTTGCACACTGCATATTAGTTTTTTACTAAGGAATTATTGACATTTCAGCGTGAAGGGGAGAAGCTGATTTTACACATCCTCCATACCTACGTTAAGCTCATTCGTAACAGCTTGAGACTTCAGAGGAAGCCATTTTAAAATCCAATTCAAGGAAAACAGATTATTCACAGGGGAGAAAAGAAACCCACCCTAACTGCTTTATCTTAAAATAAACTAACCCATATATTTGAAGCGAGGGGGGATTCAAGTATATCTTCTGTATAGAACTTCTTGAGACTGTAAGGGAAAAAAACCCCAAAACCACATGGAATATTTATTTCTAAAATAACATCTGCTTTTCAGAGGGATGAGGGAGGAAATCCAGGTCTAGGTTTTCTGCAGCCCCTAGACCAGGCTCCTTAGAGGTGAACAGCAGCCGTTCGAATCACTTCAGGAGACTTCAGACAAGATCCAGCTTAATTCGAAGGTAAGTGTTTGGGATTGAGGGTTTCCCAAAGGTTCGGCGTACGTTGTTGGAAATTACTTTGCAGGGAAATGAAGTGTTCAGCTGTTAGCTGCCCGTGCCCCTCTACCCCCTCTCTGTATCCGCCTCACACTGATGTGTCTGTCAGCGCAGCCCCTGCCCCAACCCCGGGGCCGGCCCTGGCTGGGCTCCTCCATCCCCATCTCCCCGGCAACCGGCCTCCCCGGCAGAAACGAGCTGCACAAAAAAAGAAAGGAACAAAAAAAGCCTGCAACGTTTTCACTCGCCAGGCTGATTTCCCAGAGTGTAAAAGCACTGCGGGTAGGAGACTGTGGAAATGGCGGCAGGGCGGGTGAAATGCCAGTTCACATGGTTGTTCACAGCCATTCTCGATGGACCTAAGAGAGGACGAATAACATGACCGCATAGAAGAATTTGTTTAAAGAAGCTCAGAGGATCAGAATAGTTTTATCTAATGTGTCCTCTCCCCACTCCCTTTGGTGGTTCCCATCCTCCCATCTGCAAGGTTGGGCGTGACAGAGCCTCTGTCTTAAGCTATTGAAGTGGTCACTGATGAAAGAAACTCCTGACTTCCTTGCTAGATGCAGAAGGTTGCAAAAGCCAGCTAACAAAAGCCCAAGGGAAGGACTTACTCATTTTACTTTATAATAGAAAACATGTGCATTCGTGGGATGTACTGCAGCACTGACTTTTGTGGGTCATTGAAAGGTTTTTCCTAAAAAGAAACTTGCTCTTCGTTTGAGAAAACAAGCACCCATCCCATAGCTCAGCATCCCATTTCACGGGGATCCCATTCCTTGTCTGTGGTTCCTCTCAGAAGGATGGAAATATCTTACAAAACTTGAAGTTATGCCCAAACCGTCAGGAGCACCATCTAGGTTTTCTGTATCTTGAGGAGCAGGATGCTGCAGTATATAAAAATAAGAAAGAATTTTGGATTCTCATAAATTGAGGGCTTATACCACATGCCAGGCTGGACATCTAGGGTGGCTCATTAGGTCACTTATGGCAAACCAATATTTCACTTCTCAGCATGCATCACTGTAACTTAGCAGACAATCAAGAAGGCATGGACTGGGAGGAGCCTGGGTACATTTAGAGGAAGTCAGGGTGGTGCAGATTAAGTGGGAACATTTTGCTAACAAAATTTTTTTGGGGTATCTCCCTTCCCATATGTATTTGTTGTTTTGCATATGGGTTGCTTTCAGGCCATGCCAGTGGCTGGACCCACCTGTGGCAGCTGGTGGGAAAGGACAAGACCGGTAGTAGCCATGGCTGTGTACTATGATCCCCATTAACCTTGCCCCCAACAAAAAATCCTGAATATAACACAGCCCAACTGCACAGCCTAAACCCAGGCTCCTGAGAAAACTGCTAAGCTATGGGAAAACCAGCAGCACAGCACCCAACCTAATAAGAATAGATACAAATACAGGCAGAGAGAAGATTATAGGAACATGATCATCAGTAGCTCAAGGATAGGAGAGAATCAACACCAGCATGGAAAACTCTGAGATCCTAAAGGAAGAAAACAGGGAGGTGATAGAAAACTGCATCAACGCTGAGCATGCATTCATGGAAGAAGCAAAGGCCAGCCCTCCTCCCTCTGTCTGCACCTACCTGGTCTGTCTCTACCCATCAGTGCAACACTTAAACCCCAGAGTTCACCAAAGCCAAGCTATCTTCAGACCACTGTACCCAGGATTGACAACAGTGTGTGCCCAATGACACATGTGCAGGGTGACCCAGGACTGGACAGTGAGGGATGGCCACACTGTCAGTGGTGGTCCCACACCATCCTGTCTGCTGGGTTGGCCACCCAAAAAGCCATAGTGTGTGAGACCTGAGCTGTGGTGCTGTATCTGCAGCCCCCATGCCCTCCTGAGCAGCACCCCAGGACAGCAAGGTCACCCGTACAGTGCTCTCATATTTGCCAGTGGGCCCCAGGGCCAGGGCTGCTGCCCTGTAGACCCTGTCAGTGCTGCCCATCCTGGGGGATCCTTGGCCTCAGCAGGGGTAAAGCCAGGGTCTGCTGGTGCGGCTGTCTGGGATTGCTACACATCCTCCCTCTCTTTTACTGCTGCTACAAGCCATTTTTTCTAGCAAATAGCTAAAAATATGCGACTGTCTCATTTTTGCTGAGTGCACCTGCCTGCTCACCAGTTCCTCTTTACTAGACAACATAAGGATTACTTTCATGAAACAAAAGATGGAGCAAGGCTGTCAGCCACAACTCCACTCGGCACTCTCAGAAAGGAAACCCCCCAGCCTCAGACTGAGGACTCTCACTGCAGCACCTTGTCAGTAAAAATTACAGCAGTAAGAAGTCCCAAAGGAGGCTCTGAAGGACACCCTGGCACCACACGACACCTTTCATGTGCATAGTGCCATGAGTTGTATACTTGGTCTCCCCGGGCACATGCTGGACCTGTGACAATGTAATTTCTTGTTTCATCTCACTCACACTAAGGCTTATGAGTATGCCCTCACATAGGCAGATAATAATAATTCAAACATCTATAATGTCTTCAAGTGTATTTAATAGATAAGAACATAAACTGCAGAAGTGCAAAAGAGAGATGAAAAATGGTTTCCCTAATTAGGAAATTATTAAATGACGAGAAGCAAAGAGTAGGTTAGGAGGCAAAGGGCAGTTTTCCTGCTATTGGGTGAGAGTGCTGATGAGAAATTGATCTGTTCTCTAATAAATCTCCTTGCCTGGCCACCAAACACGGCAAGATGCTGTATGGACACTTGGGTCCCTCCCTGAACCAATGATGGGAAGGCATTTTGATTCCTATGTACTCTGCTCACCAGGCATAAATATTAATAAGGTTCCAGCCTCAGTGCTGGTGCTGATGCAGCTGTTTCTACATTCATGTGGAACAAATTCAGTAAATGCAAAAGAGCAAGGCATGAAAGAAAATATTCACTTCCTTGTCTGAGTTATTCTTGAAATCTGGTCTCGGTCCTTTCTTTCCTAAGCAGGATTTTGCGTGTGTGTGTGTGTGTGTGTGTGTGTGTGTGTGTTCGAGTTGAAGTGAAATGGAGCGAATTTGCATAGTTTGAGGATCTTGTTGCAAATGACAATGTCAGAAGGTAGAACAGCTGTCAGACTCTCATTTGCAACCGTCAGGTCCAAACCTGGAACCGCAGCAACACAGGAGCCACATGCCTAGCAAATACTCCTTTTTTTCTTTCGATTCTTCTTGGTTAAACAATTTTTCTTTCCACCCCAACGACTCATCCTTGAAACCCCGACAGCAACACGCTGTCCTGCGTCTGTACCAAGTCGAGTTTCTAATGAATCCATTGCCTCTCTCGTCCAACTCAGATTTGGTGGGTTAGGGAAGCAAGAGTCTTTGCAACCGGCTTGAACAAAGCATTTTTTCAAGGTCTTCTGCCACCACCCTGCTCTCTTCTCCCTGCAGTTACGTTGCGGCTGGCAGCGCTGCTTGCTGCAAGGAAGAGTGTGCTTGTCAACTCGTTAACACTTTCTTTTTCCCTTTGCTAAAGGCATGGTTGTGCAAATGAATTGTAAAGATCTTATCAGGCAGCTGCTTTGGCTGCTCTCAGCGCCTCTGATACGCATATTCAGAAGACTGGAAAGAAAAGAAATACAATTTTGAAGGCTGAAAAAAAAATGGCCCCAGATCACTCATATGCATATTAAATCTCTGAGTTACTGGCAAAGAAAATGACTGTTCGAGAGATTTCTGTCTCCCCGGCATCAGTTGCCCTCCCGCGTTGGGTTGGAGGGAGATGATCTGAGTATCAAGAGCTTGCAGCCGAAAAAAGCAGGATTTGGGGGAACCGCACAGGGCTCTGCTGTGCTGTCAGTTCAACAGTACAACCGTTCCCCTGATGGCAGGATTTACACAAAGGCTTTGATCATCTGTTTTATCAAAGCTGGAAGCATCCTTACCAAGACAGAACCGGCAGCAGAGATGAAAACACTGTTTCCAGCCCTTCCTTTCCCTTGTGTTTTAAGGACTCCCTGCAGCTGGGGTTGCAGTGATGGGGAAAAGGTGGCAAAACTGGGGTGTGGTAACACAGAGCCACATTGTCACTCGAGGAGAGCAGTGTAAGTGCTTGGTAGGTGCTTGTAGGGGAGTGCGGGGGAGGGAGTCAATCTGCGCCCGCAGAGTTGCACGGGTTTTATAGGTTGAGGCCTCATCGTTGCACGGGTGGAGATGCAGGTAGGCAAGCAAGCCATCCAGCAGTACGTCAGGAGTCCACACTGCAGCATTTTGCACAATTGTTCAGTGAAGTTCATTATTACAAGGTCTATCTTCTGCTCTCAGGAACTAGCAGATATTTTTTCAATTGATTTCTGTAGAGGCTGGCTCAGATTCTGAATGTATTAAAAAAGGTATCATTCCCAAATGCCATGAACACCATTGTACTCTTTTACCATTTTCCCGTTTCTGGTTCTCCACAGGATTTAGGGATACTTTTCACCTGATTTGTGTTTGTCTCATGAGAAACATATAACAATGTCTCTTTATGGGTCTTCATGCACACACTAACCTTTCAATCATAAGAAAGGCCACCATCCATCCCAGAATGCTTTAACAACAGCAGCAGCAGCACCTGGCACCAGCTTTTCAAACACCAAGCAGAAAAGGGAGATAATTTCTCATGGTTTCTGAGAGGCAGCAGGGAAAGATATTTTTCAGTTGCTGTTCAAGGGTGGGACAAAGATTTTTTGAAGACACAGTTTCAGCCTCTTGGGATCCTATTGGACTTTGAAAATACAGTAAAAGGACTCTGATAACATTTTCCTAGGGTGGTATGTTCTGACAGAGAAACTATTCTGTCTGTTCTGTTGTCATGCAAATAGGTAACACCCCCATTTAGTATGAAGTATCATTTTAAAAGTTTTTTACTTAGGAGATTGGAAACAGATCACTGAAGTGATGTTTGTGAAAATTATATTCTGTGTTATCATCAATAATATCAAATGCACTGACTAGGTGGTAGCAGTGGCTGTTTGACATACTTGTGCTAGGAAATAAAACACATCCCTGATCTAAATCATGCTTTTCAAGTTCTGTACTAGGAATGTGGAGAGCCCGGCTGAAGCAGCCATATCCTTATGGATCAGGTAACATTGGGCTGTTCTTTAGTAATGTACAGGTATTAAACTACTTTTGAGATATTCACTCTTATTGCTAAACCACTGTGTTCAACAGAGCAGGAAGGAAAACCCAAGACAAAAAACTGGATTGAGCTGAGGTTCTTCTGAGCAAACACTGGAGGGCTGCTAAGGGACAATGCTAGGCCTGTTAGCTTCCATCCTTTCCAGGGAGGAGGATGCAAAATAATCAAAGCTGATTTTGTACAGCTAGTTTTGCTTGCAAAAGGCAAAATTAAAAGGCCATGGCATTACTTTAAAAAGTAATGAAAGAGAGTTGCTGTTTGGAGAACCAGATGAAGAGGCAGGCCCTTACTGGCATGCTTGAGAATGGGAGAAGCTGTATGCAGCCAAGTCCAGTTGGAGCTTCAGGCTAAGAGTCCTGTGACAGAGACTATTAAGTCTGTGGCGCAGTCTAGGGAGCAAAAGAAGCTTCATGGAAATTCTGGCATCAGCAGAGGGAAAGTACCCAGAAGGGTGGGGAAGAGACCAGAAGTTTAGCAAGTCCTATAACCATGATAACAGCAAACTATCTTTCAAAAAAAAGGAATTTCATTCTACTCCCAAAACAACTAAATGTTGGTCAAACCTTTGTTTATGTGACTGCCAGTGCTGCCTGTTTGAATCAGTAATTTCCACAGCTAAGAACATGACTCTCTGCAGCCTGAGCAGACAAGTCAGTCCTTGAGTCTACAGCACACTGACATTCCCTCTGGTTCAAGAGCACAACATACTCTACGCATGTTCTGTACCCTGGCCTTGCATCCTGTCAGGTGACACAAGAACAGAAAAATTGCAGCTGTTGTATGTCACATAAGATCTAGGAACTGGATTGAGCAATATAAAGGAAAATATTTTTCAAGACTATCTCATGTTTTTTTCTTCCCTTCTCAGCCTTTCAAAAGGTCAGTTCTTTTAGGCTTTCACATCTGTGCCCTTCCCTGTCAGATCAGAGGTACGTAATAACCCATCGCACCTGTAGATCGCACTACAGCTGCTGGCATTTGTGCACCAGAGTCAGTGTTGGTGAGCTGCTTTGGGATTCTCCACCATGAAGTGGTCTATCTGCATATAAAATATGATTTCCAGTCGGCTGCGTAAACCTCTTCTTGTCCCCGAGGGGAACAATGAGTCACTCTGTGTTAGTGCCTCCTGTCCAGTGCTACGAACCCACATGTCTCAAATGCTCCAACAGATCAAAGACAAGTTCCTCCAATGACTCATATGACAATAAAAGGAAACTGCCTGATTTGATAATAGCAGGAATTTAGGCTGGACTCACAAAGGTTCTTATGAGCTGTGTGTGACACAGAGCTTTATTCAGCTGCAGGTAGATAGGCAATGGTTATTGTGCTCTTCCAGTCTGCAGGGGAGTGAAATAAAGCAGAGTAGAAGGGATTTGCACAAGGTCACCATGTCAGTTAGGTATGAAACCTAACAGCTATGATTTCTTGATTTCTAGTCAAACACACTGTGCAAAGTGATCTCAAGAGGCAGAGAATCACTGCACCAGGTGCATTCCAGGCCTCATCCCACCTGCAGGGAAATCCTAACAGGGGAGGCTACAAACTCCACCAAAAAAAAAAAAAAAGGTGAAAGCTGGTACCTCAAGTCTTTTGGAAATCAGGAACTGAATTTCCTTGGAGGTATGCCTGCCTAAGGACCAAGAGGTGCACGAAGGACCTATCGTAGCAGTTCTACTAACACTGTCAGAGTAGCTACAGCAGATGTGGAATTGTTTATACATCTACATTTTGTATTTGCTTACTGGTGGTTCCCAGATATGTTTTTCTGTTTGTTTGTTTGTGTGGGGTTTTTTTATTTGGTTGGTGTTTTGAGGAGGATCTGGCCTTGATATTAGTCTGGATTGTGAGATTCATAGCATGAATTTGGTGCAGTCCTCTTGCCAATCTCTTAAACTGTGATTTTCATACAAGTTCACGAGTGTACTTCCTCCATTTTCTGCAACTCTTTCAAAAGGTCCAGCCTGGATTATCTTTCTATCTCTTTTATAGGACTGTATGTCAGACTAATCAACACTTTGACAAAGCGTTTTGAGTCCTCAGGTTACCCCTGTAGCCATGGTTAGATATTTCAGGAGCAATTGCCTATCACGTCTAAACCAATACCCCGTACCAGGATCCCAGGAAAAGGTTTTGAGCAGTTTGGTTACCCAAACTGACTAATCATCATATTAGATGACCACTAGAAAGAAAGACTGGGTCAGCCTCATCTTAAATTGGTTTAGATGGCCACAGCATCACAACCGTGGTGACTGTAAAGTGTAAGCAGATACACTTCTCCCTTTCTTGCTTGCCTGATTCTGCCCTCCATGATGCCAGGACAAGTATTTGAGCAGTGGTACAGCAAGCTACATCAGGGGACTGATCCAGCTGAGAAAAATAATCCAATGATGACAAAAAAACAAAGTATTTTTTCCAGCTCCTCAGGTACTCCACCGGCACAGGGAGAGAAGAGGACCCCTTCAGCCACTGATGAAAGTCTACACACAATGAGACTCCAAGTCTCAAATGAAGTAGGCCTCTGAAAGTCTGGGACTGCAGCACAGCTACTGCTGCAGCAGCCCGGTACCATGAAGCCTTACCGGAGGAGTTGGTAGGCTTTTTTTGGCTTTATTGAGCAGTCATTTACTCCTTTGAATAAAGGATAACAAATCAAGAAAACTAGCACATCCTGAGGCATTAACAGGAGGTTCACTGACACACACTAATGGTCAAGTGCCTTCTCACATATCAAATTCAAATTTTATTCATGCAGGAGCCAAAGCACAGAATGTGTTTTGGAATCAGAAAAATTTGCTTCTCCCAGTGATATCCCAGTTCATAACTATGCGCTTTACGTCTCGTAACTCCATGGTTACCAGAAAGATTTAGTCCTGACTTAAAACTGTACTGGAGGGGAGACCATGGTCAGTAAAAATCACAGTTTAGGATCTAGTGACTCCCGTGGGCAATCTAACTTTTGGAGAACAAGGAGCATAGAAGTATATACATTTACACCACATCTCCTGGGGCTTGGATCTCACCTGAGCAGCAATATATATACATATCCATATACACATGCAGAACTTTTCCTAAGATCATTAGTTTGCTCTTCAGTGTCTCACAGCAGCTGAGGCTCATTGTAGCCTCAGACCTGACAAACAAGGCAGACTTATGGGTGCTGCTTTCAGGGCCACAGAAAAAAAGATGAGCATGTTGAAGGAAATGCAAGGGCTCCCATACACAGTTAGAGAGTGCTTTCCCCTCTCATTTTGCAGGGCCTCTAACGACCTTGCAGTGCTGTAATCAAGAATTTAATTTCACATTTGATGATCTGGTTCTGCACAGCTCTACTCACTCCTCACACCTGCATTGCAAATAAAAATGCTTAAACAGCATTTTATTTGCTAGATGTTTTTCCTCTTTTGAGCTTAAACAAGAATTTAGCATGATTTATGGAGAGCAGCTGCATTTCACAGAAAAGCATTAAATACACAGAACTGCTTATGTGCAGAGGAGTCCTGTGACTTACTTTTAGAGGTCTGCAGGGCTTACAGAAGGAAGTTATAATCACTTTGGAGAAGACTCCTGATGAGAAGAGGAACAGACCACAGCGTGATGAAATAGGGGCAGCTCCCCATAGGGAAAAGCAAGACTGTAGACAGCTTTGGAAGAAAAATAAGAAATTTTTACTTGATGTGGAAAGACAAGGGAATAAAACAGACTGCTCTTACTTCAGTCTAGCAGACAATTTAAACATAGGTTTAACACACAAGGAGGCCAAAAATTCTGCTTGGCGGGAAGAGACACACTGGGCTGAAACCTTGCTAGAACAGATCCTCCACTAGGACTTCACTGCAGAAGCCATCTCTGCCTCTGAATAGTAGAGAAACTGACCCTGAACACTTAAAGAAGGATTTGCCTACATAAATAAATCTGTCTACAAAGCTGTGCTACACTTTACCTTTCACCTCCCTTAGAGTCGATGGAAAACAGTCAAGAGATGTTGCTTCTCACTCAAAAGACAGACCTAAAGCAGCTCAGGTGAACTATGCCCTAATGTTTCCTCTTCTCTTCCCTGATCAAGTGAGCCTGGGGCAAATCTCCTCCACCACCTGCAAGTGTCTAATCACAGGAATCTCACCACCACCACCTGGGTGGCTCCCAGCAGACATTTTATCCAATGCCTAGATTTTTATTCCTGCAATGTTCCTGGCCTGTGATAGTTTTTGCTGTTTTAGCTGGCAGCCCTACCCACCCACTAAGTGCAGAGTGAACCTGCAGCTGCAACAAGCAGAGAGAGGGAAGTGTTTGGTGTATGCAGCCAGCACTCGATCCCTTCCAAGGTGGCTTTTGTCACATATTTGCCTGCCTGATTTCACAGATGGCACAGGTGAAGTGTCAGTTTGCAACAGGGTACTAGGACAGGGAGAGACTGATTTTCGAGCCCCAACACAAGCCTCAACTCTTGCACTACCTCACCTTGTGAAAGGCCAACCCAGGCCAAGGCAAAGAGTTGGGACTGGCAGTGGGGTAGGAGCACGGGGGAGAGACAGGTAACAGCACAAGCCTGATACTGCCTCAGCAGCGAGGCTGGGGACAGACATAGCAAGAGTCTGACACCATACATCCCATAATGCATTTTGTGAGCAGCAAGTGACAAATGTAGGGCAGGGGAGGTGGCCTGCAGCCCCCCCTCTCTCCAAGCTGATCCTGTGCCGTGGGATGTTGGGGTTTGGCAGCTGAGCTGGGCTTAGCTGCCTCTTGGGATTTAGTGTCGATGCGGCAGCATGGGCAGATATTAACAGGGCCGAGGATTTTGTCTTTTGGCAGATGCCAGAAGAACTGGAGCGGCTCAAGGAAGAAAAGTGATGAGCAGTTCCTTTCCCTCCCCCCATTTCTTCAACGGGAAAATGAAGTCTTAGCACTTGAAAATGGAAATTTTGATTTCTAGAAGCATGTAAGAAATTGGAGGCAGAGGAAATGCTGATTAAAAAGCCAACCTGTATCATTAACTTGCATGTTCTTTATGCAGAGATGATCTGTGCCCGTGGCATTAAGATACACGTTTCCCATTGTAGAGGGCCCACGGCCATGAGGGAGTCAACAACATTCTTATCAGCAACAGACGGTACAGTTTAGAGAAAATCCTTTCCAGTAATGACCGACTTAGCCGTAGTCCAGCTGAAAGCGTGGTGAGCACAAAATTCACACCCAGAGCAAGGCTTTCTATTATTCATGGTTCCATATTCTCTGGAGCTCTGCAAACCCGACTGGTTTGTTTTGTAATCTCCCACAACCCTGAAAATCTCCAGAGCTGAATGAAACCAAGGTCGCCGTGACCTTCCTCCTCCCCTTCCCAGAGGCTACACAGCACCACGCCATCCCCTTTCCTTTAGTCTGAAACCCTGGGACTCCACTAGGGTGACTATCCGGAGCCGCTGGAGCCCCGGTTGCCACCTGGCACACCTCCTCATACAGGGGTTCACCTGCCATCTAGTGGGGTTTCTCCATCCCTGCGGCTGCCTCCGCCTGCATCCCGATCCCGGGCGGACAGGGGGCACCGCTCGGGGAGGTGTGAGCTCCGGGTAAGCCGCGTACGGAGGGGGTGTGTGGGTGTGGGGGTGTGTGGGTGTGGGGGTGTGTGGGTGTGGGGGTGTGGGTGTGTGGGTGTGTGTGTGTGTGTGTGTGTGTGTGTGTGTGTGTGTGTGTTTAGGCACCGGGGGTGTGCACCGGGAGGAGGTTGTGTCTTTCGGTGGGGGGTGTGGTGGTACACGGAGGGGTGTGCACCGACCGGGGGGAGGGCACATTCAAGGGGTGGGGGGGCGCGGTGGAGGCGCGTTCCCGGAGGGCCGTACCCGGCGGTGCGTGTGCGTGTAACGGGGTTTGTGCACGGACAGGAGGGCGGCCCGGAGAGGGGCCGTGCACGGAGCGGGGTGGGAGGGGGAAGCGGCATCCTGCCGGGTGCCGGCCGGGGCGGGCGGCTGCGCGGTGCCGGGGGCGGCCCCTCCGGGCGGGGCGGGCACAGCGGAGCGGAGAGAAGCAGAGCGGAGCACCGCCTCCCCGGGGCGGGCCGGGCCGAGCCAGGGCGCTCGCTCGGGCCTTGCTTGCTCAGGCCTGGCCGCGCCGGGAGTAGGGCCTATGGAAGCGGGGAGCGGCAGCGGAGCGGCGGCGGGGGGCGGCATCGCCCTGCACGACTTCAGCGGGCAGCTGGGAGAGCAGCGGGTGCACTTCCACGCCATGCGGCTGCGGGACTCGCTCTTCCTCTGGGTGGGCGCCGCGCCCGCCCTCGCCAGCCTGGCCGTGGCCATGTGCAGCCCCCGCGTGAGTGTCGCCGCCAGGGTCCCGGCTGCTCCCCACCGGAGCCCTGCGGCCGTGGGGGGTGGCCCCGGCGCTCCCGACCCGCGCTGCCGGGACTAAGTCGTGCCCTCTGCTCTGCTCCGCTTGCAGGACAGCATCCCGGTGGCCGCCTCGCTCCTCGGGGACCCTTCCGACACCGCCTCCTCCTGCCTGGCGCAGCGCTTGGGTAGGTGCCGGGGCGGGGGCTGCGCGCCCCAGGCGGGGCGGGCGGAGGGGCCGCCTCCCGCTGGGAACACGTGGGTCGGGCCCGGGCGGGGCCGAATCTGGTGGCCCTGGGCCACCAGCCCGGGCTGGGTGGGCGCAGAGGGATGCGGTGCGTGCTGCCCCTGTCGCAGAGCCTCCACCGCTGCAGGTTGCGGCAGTTTCCATCCAGTCCACAGATTCACTTTTTTATTTTTATCATCCCTATACGGGTCTGCGGCACTTGAGTCAGCGGCCTTGGGCACGCTGTGCACTGTCAAAAGCGAATTATTTAATATCCTTACCCTGGCTTTGGGTGCGAGGCAGGGGCAGGGTCTCCAGTGACCTCTTCACTATAAACTCTGTTTAAGGCTTGGAGAATTGGGATTGTTCACTCTGGAAAAGAGAAGACTTCAGGGTGACCTAACTGCAGCCTTCCAGTGCCTGAAGGGAACTTACAGGAAAGATGGGGCAAGACTATGTACAAGAGCATATGTACAGGACACGGAGGAATGGGTTCAAATTGAAAGAGAGTAGGTTTAGACTAGGTATTAGGAAAAATTCTTTACTGTGAAGGTGGTGAGGCACTGGAACAGGGAAGTTGTGGATACCCTATCTGTGCAAGTGTTCTAGGCCAGGTTGGATGGGGCTCTGAGCAACCTGGTCTAGTGAAAGATTTCCCTGCCCATGGCAGGGGGCTTAGAACTAGATGATCTTCATGGTCCCCTTCCAACCCAAATAATTTGATGATGATGACGATAAACCCGTGACACTGGTGTGCTGTGGGTGAGGTGGCCATCATACAAGGCACATGCACTTTCCCTGAAGATGAAGCCAAACCGTATCCAATCTTGCACTTTTTAGCCCCCACATTCTGAGAAGTTCTGGCCTGGGAAGTCCAGGGTGATCTCACAGGTGCCCATGCTTAATCTGACTGATCCTAATGAGCACTGCTCAGGATGTCTCCTTTTCCATCATGTTTCCAATGCCAATGTAGCTGAGTTCCTGAGTCTTAGTGATAACTTTCAAACTCCTGTTACTGTACTAAAAAATATAAAAATACATGGCCTTATGCATCCTAGCACCTTCACAGCTCTGACAGCTGCATCCTGGTGGTTACTCACCATCGCCTACCAATAGCTGATGCAGCTCCAGCTGGTGAACTGCTGATGTACTTGTTACCAGGTTTTAAAAGCAACATGCTGAGCTGCACAACCTTACCTTACTTCTAATGTTTCAGTTGGAAAGGCCACAGAATTATTAATGATCTGTGTGCTGATCTCCATTTCAGGCAGTGTGTCCTGACTTTGTATCATCAGGCACTTCCATGAGTCTCCACCTTCTTCTCCTCTATGGCCACTAATGCACATACAAAAAAAGATTGCTCACAAGATCTTTGAAAAACTGTACTAGTGTCTTTTCTTCTTTCCAATACCTTCTCTTTTAATAAATACTGTTTTAGTCTACCCTGCTTGCACCATTTTCTCTATGCACTGGATTCAAACATTTCTATTTCAAGTAATAATTTTATGGGGTACTGTATAACATGATTTCTTTCTATGTAATTAGTGCCTTATCCTTAAGAAGTCAGTTAGTAAAAATGTAGTCAGAGAGGATTTACTTTGGATAAAGTGTAATAGTTTATTCTACTTTCCAATTGGTCTCTTTGTCACTAATGCTCCAGCAGATGCTGGAGCAGGTCCAGAGAAGAGCAACAAGGCTGGTGAAGGGACAAGTCCTTTGAGGAGAGGCTGAGGGAGCTGGGGTTGCTTAGCCTGGAAAAGAGGAGGCTCAGGGGAAACATCATCACTCTCTACAACTACCTGAAAGGAGGTTGTAGCCATGTGGGGGTTGGTCTCTTCTCCCAGGCAGCTATCAGTAAGACAAGAGGGCATGGTCTTAAGCTCTGCGAGGGGAGGTTTAGGTTGGATATTAGGAAAAAATTCTTTACAGAGAGGGTAATCAGGGATTGGAATGGGCTGCCCACGGAAATGGTGGATTCTCTGTCCCTGGAGGTTTTTAAGATGAGACTGGATGTGGCACTTAGTGCCATGGTCTAGTAACCATGGTGGTAGTGGATCAAGGGTTGGACTTGATGATTTTGGAGGTCTTTTCCAACCTGGCTTATTCTGTGATTCTGTGAATTTCTTCTGATCTTGCTCTAAATTTCTGTGTAGCATTGGAGCCCACCTGACAGTTCTAAGTTGTCTCTGTGATTCCCACTCTCTCCTGTCTTTTTTTTTTTGTACGTGTGGTTCCTATCTTCACTCTTAAAAGATTTATTACAGATTTCATAGCTAAAGTTTGTAATAACTTGCCATTTCTTACATTAGTTCTTTCAGTGTTCTAGGACAGAGGCTATCTGAGTAACCTGATTTTTTGCCCAGTGAGTAGTTTCAGTTTTGCTGCCTTTTTTCCTTTATTTTTTTAACATTTTTTTCTTTTTTCTTTTCCTTAAGGTGATTTTATTAGTTCGATTGCTAATTTCCCATACTTTGTTACTGAGAACTGATACTTTTGCTTGGTACTGGGCTATAGGTTACTATTTATCCTTGGAGTGTAAGGCAACTTCCTATTTTCTTTTTGTTTGTGTGCCTTAAGTGTCTTTTGTTATTTCATCTTAAACTTCCTGTACCAGCTGTGCCCCAGCTAGGCTTTTGATCAATGTTCCTCTCTATCTATGCCATTTATCTGCTGGGTTGAAGATTTCCTTATAGATACTGTTCTTGCTTGTGTGATCCTGCTTAAAGTATACTGTATTGAGGAAGGCCTGTAGACTTTTTTCACCCTTGGTTCGAAGGGGAAAATCAATAATACACTTCTTGCTTTGAATAATCATATGTTTCCTTTTTACCTGAGTGTCACTGGCTTCTGAAAAAAGAAATACATCTTTCTGAAATCCTACACCTCAGTATTTTGGCTGGCTTTTGTCAGTCCAGCAATTTAAGTGAACTCATGGGCATTTAGTCCAAAACTATTATTTATTCTCCTGAAACCAGTGGATCAACAAGCATCCCTGCTGTATCTTTGTTTCACAAAGTGCTTGGTAAGAAAATTTGTTTTTCACCTCGGCTAAAAATAGCAAGCGTTGCTGTCACTGGTGTTGTTTTTATCTGGGAGATTAAACCCTTGTTTCTTCCACAAATTTTGTAATAACAGAGATGATATTCATGGTCAAGTCTGACTTGTAGCTGTACTTCCAAGGTAGTTTTTTAACCATCCTGCCATGTGGTAATCTTCAGGCAGGCAGTATCCCTCTCCTCCTAACCTTACCCCCGCCCTGCCTCCCCCATGCTTGTCACCGTTTTTTCTATGTAGTTTCTATTCTGGTCTTCTTCACAGGCTCTCAGTGAAGCAGCATGCAATGCCATTTGCACATAACTATTTTCATTTCTTATACTTGCCAGTTGCATTCCATCATCTACTGCGTGTTTCTGCAATGTCAGGTTTCCTTCCCTGGAGCAGGAGTTTCAGTGCAGCTATACATCAGTGTACACGTTCTCCTTTTGTTTTCTTTATAGCCTGGTAGGGGTCCTAGCCACAACAGCTGCATTTGATGTATTGGCTCTATCTTCCTCCTTATTTCTGATTTTTGTTTTAAAATTTTCTATTGCTAAAGACACACATGCCTAATTCCTATTTCTCTTTCTACATATTTTTATCTATATCTGCTTCTATGAGGTGCAGGGACTGTTTCTCACCATCCTGCCCAATTGCTTTGGCACCACATGTGTCTCACTAGTCAAGAAACCCAAATCATAAAAGATTGTTTCCTGTAGGTTAGTGGTGGCCAGTTCTTAAGGACGACTTGTCCATTGGTGCCTCCCTTACCTGCATACCCTGAAATCACAGTGCTTTGGGCTGAAGTGACTACTGATTAGTGCCATATCTTCATCTTCCCTCTGTAGGGACTGGCAGACTTGGTGAAGATCACCTCAACTCTTTGAGTATTTATTATCCAGGCATAGTTCCCTTCCACCACCTCTTTTCCAGCACAGTCTACAAACTTATGGCCAACACTTGTCCTGTCTGTTGTGCTCCCACTGAGCTTCTCTTCAAGCTTAGATTTGGGCCTTTGCCCTGTACATGGGGTTGTAGGAGTGGGTCTGTGCTGCTATAGTTTCTCCTGGCACTCAGTGTGTCCCAGACAATGGCTGCTGAGGAATTTTTTCCTCCCCTTTGAAGAGCTGGTGCAACAGGGGTTATTAACCAGGCTGCATGGGAAGCAGACCTACTGGAGGGCTTTTTAGGTAAGCCTTGTCCTTTACAGTTTTTGGCTTTACTCTGAGGTTGCAGATGGGCTTCCATGGAGCCATAAGATCTTTCCTCTTCTGTACACATGTCCAACCTAATCCACACGAAGCAGGGACAGAAAAGGTCCTGCTGCCCCTCAGAGCCAGTGGTAGGAGCAGAGGTCCTTGGCAGAGGTGACTCTAAGGGATTCACAGTGTTCCCAGGATCTGGAACAGCATCCCAGAGATGCTATTGGACCTTAGGCAAACATAATTAAGAAGTTGAGTTTTGACACTGCAGTGTACTATATAGTTTTGTTAGCTAAGATAATGGTATTAATTAGTTCAGAATTAGCATTGCATTCATTTAGGGCATGATGATGAAGCACTAGCACTTACAGAACACGCTGCTTTATACCACAAAAATCTAGTGCCAGGTGCTAATTTTTGCAATCAGAGCAACACTGCATTATATCAGCATTTTGTAGTGCCAAGTCTTACAAGGCAAACTAGTCCTTGCATTTCAGAAGCAGCTCTACTTTCTGAGACAGGAAGCTGGTAACCTGTTAGAATAGAAAAATAACAATAAATTGATTTGCATAATGAAAATGCCTCAAAGGAATTGTTTAACTACATTTTATACACACATATATATCTATCTTTTCTGTAGTTAACTTTCCTATTTAGAAAGGATCAAGATATTAGGAGTCCTGGTGTTTCTATTTTCAAGTTTAAAAAATTCAGATTATGTCTTTGAATATTCAAGCAGAACAGTCTGATTTGTCTCTAGGATCATCAGCTCCCAGCTCATTCCCTGAAAAGAATATCTCATGACCCAAATACTGGTTTTTGTCTTCTATTTTACACAACTAATTTAAATTTAGTGCCTGTTTTTCCTGTATGGTGCTTAAATTTTAACAAAGTTTAGCTTTAGTAATATAAGAACAGAGTCAAAAATTTGCTATATTACTGTGGTAAAATCTAAGTAGGAGTCCTTTTTATTTATAAAACACTTCTTGGTGTTCTCTCTTCTATTTTGATAACTAAGTCTTCCTGCCCCAGTGGACAGTTTTGCTTTTTTTTTTTTTGTTTTTTTTTTTTTTTGTTAATTAGCTCTTTCATGGAAAGCAGCTCTTAATTTTGTAGCACTTCTCTCCAAGTACTTGTCATTAGGGTAGCCTGGAACTTCGTGTTTGTCTGCATGACACTCAACTGAGGCTGTTCAGTCTCTTGGAGTGATCATGGACACTATGAACAAAGGCTTAAGGAAACAAAATTATTGACAGCAAGCTTAGACATACTATTTGGGGCCTTTTAAGGAGTTCATAATAAAACAGAACTTGGTTAATTGGGGCTCAGTCGCTTTCTTGTGCACTTTCCCTCTATTAATGTTTTACACAGCATAGACTTACCAACTCATAACCTTTATTTCAGTGCTGACTCCAGTACCGTCTGTAATTTCACTTAAAATAGTATATTTAAGAAGTGTCCAGAAAATCCACTAAAAGCACTGCAAGGCTTTCCAGTGATCAATGGCTTTTTGCATCAGGCCAAAAACTAGTTGAAAGTCACCAGTTTTATACTGCTTACATCAGTGATGTGCAAAATTATGCCCAACACGCCACTGGTCAGGTAATTGTACTGCTGTTCCTTAATAACTGCAGCCAGCACAGCAGGAGTGGAGAACATCATCTTAGAAATCTGCACAATATGGCTTTTTAAGAGGCTTTCTTGAATACTATCATCACTTTTATATAAGAACAAAATATGGCTGACTACTCTGTTTTGTATTTTAGCCAGCAAGACCAAAAAACAGATATTTGTCAGCTACAATCTTCAAAACACAGACAGCAATTTCACCTTACTCATAGAAAACAGGATCAAAGAAGAAATGACAGCTTTTCCAGAGAAGTTCTGACTTTGCATCATTGTAAAATAAGATGAATTGTTTCAGAAAAACTGATGGAAATTTTAACACTGACATTAAATTAGTATATTTGTTTTGTATTATTTTGATTGCATTTGTGGTTGTTATTAAATATAGATGGACATAGATACAACTGGACCTGGAATTTATTTTTTTTGCAAATAAAATTTGAATTTGAAATTTCAAAGCAAAATTTTTTTTGCTACCCTGCTAAGTAGGATAGCAAATGGATGCTACAATTGATGAACATCATTGTAAAAATGCATGCAGTGTCTGGCCTCCATGCAGTACTGGGATCTGCTGGGTAATCAGTTCCAAATTATATCTGTACAGTTAATCTACTGTGTACTAGCACTGAACACAGTATAGCAGCTTTTAGTGTTCAAATAAAGAAACCCCACATTTTTTATTGTAAAGCTGTGACATGAGTGTTACTTTTCTCCTTTTAGCCCCTGTTGGTTGTGGTTCTAGTGCTAAATACTGGATTTCCTTCTGTCCCTTGGGCATTAAGAACACTAGAAGGGTTTCACAAAGTGTTATCTGTACATCCCTGAGGACTATGTAGAAGGAAAAAGCATGACCGCCACTGCAAAGTATACTGCTGCTGTTTTGTTTAATGAGAGGGCAGCTGGGAGTTAATGATCCAGGTTATTTTTTTTCCATTGCAAGTTGAGCCCTGACTCAAACGTAAGCTTTTGATACGAACAAAATTTACTAGTGCTGCTTCTAGACAACTATCTTAATCTTAACCCCCTGCAGAAAACTGATGAATTTACCTTGCTGTGGTGCCATAATCAGCAATTAAAGACTGTAACCAAGAGGTCACTGATGTAGGAGGCACAACTGCTACTGAGTCTCCTGTCCAAAAGGGTTTGAACAGCCAGTGGCTTCAACATGTATTTGATGTGGGTGCAGAAAGCTCCTCCTCACCTGGTGGGAACTGCTGTCAGTGTTTGGCTGCAGTTCAGGATCAGAATCACAAAAAGCAACTGTTGGAGGGTATTTTCTTTTTAATTTACACCACTCAGGAAACAGTCAGCTACTTTTCTGTGATGGACTATATTGATAATTAGTTGTAAATCAATTTGCTGGTTTAATTAGTCTGATTTGCAAACAGCTCATTCTGTTTGTAAAGGAGGGTAGGACTGTTTCCTGAGGCATCAGCTGCTGCTGGGTGTTTCAGAAGTCACTGTGAGGGAGCCAGACCAAGGAGAGCAAACTGATGGGACAATGTCATTTTATTCTGTACATTTACATACAAAGTTCTTCTCAGTAGGTACAACAGATGTAACATCATGCAGACATTTAGCTTGTAAGACTGTTTTCAGTACTTGATTTAAGCTTGTGCTATGAGGAAGCACCACCAGACTATTCATGGTCAAAACATACAGTAACACGATTCTTTAAAACTTCATTAGAAACTGAAATGGGGAGGGAGATCTCACCCACTAGACAAAACACACTGTACTCCTTTCCTGAAACATTTTACACAATACATTTAAAATGAGGTTTGTAATTTTTTTTTCTTACAAAATAAAATAATTTAAAAAAAGTTACAGTGAGGGAGATCATCCCCCCACTTAATAGTGTTGTCTTATGTGCCAGCTACAGGCGCAACTTGACTTGACATTCACAGAGTTCAGTTAATGGCACTTCTGCTTCCAATTTGGTGACCAATAAAGTGTTTGGCTCCAGGAAGTGGCAACAGTTAAGTAAAATACTTCCATTAAAAAGAACAACAACAAAAAAAGCCTGCTCAATGAAACCAAAAAGTAAATCACACAACCCCCTTTCAGAGTGGCCACAGAACACTTGCAAACAGGTGACTGTTGTTATCCATTTGCAGTGTGTCTGGCAATAAAAGCAGTACTGAAACCTTAAAAGGGGACAAACCCCCCAAGATCAAGCATAATGTCACTTCACATTTTTGTTTAAACTTACAAAGATGGAAGAAAGCCCTTAAATGGTAAACCCAAAGAAAAATCTACTGATGGGCTTAGAGGTTACTGAAGGTTCACAGAAAAAGGCCAAAATGGAGAAGACAGCTTGGACTGCTTCCCCTGTTGTGGTGGCCAGAAAGAGCCGCCTGAGAAAAGCCTGTCTTGGTGATGGCTGGAGGGGGGGATGCAGCCAAGAAGCCAATGGAGCAGCTGGCTGGGACCCCAGCAAAGAGCCCTGTCCTGCTGCAGGACTAGGAAAGGCAGGGCAAGCATTCCATGCTTCCTTTCTGCCCTGCTGCATCACCCGGTACCCGAGTCCTCCACAAAAGATATGTTTAGTGAAAGCCTTCCAACTCTGTGAGCATGTGTGGAAGAAAATAATCATTGCAGAAGTGTTCATGTTTTCAGGAAAAGGAGCAAAACTGGAGCTGCCATGGCAGGAAATTAGTTTTTGTTTTATTGTCGTGACAGAGGCAGAGGGCCAGACTAACTAGAGAAGCTAGGTCTCCCTTTGTTGCAGAAGATCAGTACCGACTACCTGGTTTCAAGCAAAAAACCAAAAAACCAGCAAATCAAATCAATTTCATAAGATTTTTTTTTTTTAAATAAATTGCTGCACATTCCTGTCACCTAGTTATTTTACTATATAAATGTTGCTATGTTTAAACAATTATTCTTTTCCCTGTGCCTGTCTGTCCTGGGAGAGCAACCACCAGAATAGGAAACGATAAAGTGCTGTGGACAACAGCGGTGAGCACACCAGGACTGCTGACAGTGCTGGAAGCAGCCAGTTTTGTAAGGCTTGTGGATGGTCTACAAAAGCTGTACCACAGCTTGAGCATACAGGCACACAAGACCACAAACGAAGAAGCTGCTGGCTCCACGGCATGATGGATGGCAGCTGCTTTCCGCCTCTGCGCTCACACCTTCTCCGCATTCAAGCCCTTTTTCTCTTCCCTTAAGATTCGTTTTGCTTCTTCAGTTTTTTGTTGTGAACCCATTTTTTCCTCCCTGAACGTGTGTGGCTTGCAATAAGCATCTCGCATCAAAGGCAAAAGGTATTGCACAAATTTGGCACGTGAATACTGCATGAGTGGGGAAGGGCTGGGTTCCTGGGTGAACACAGACTGCAAAGGTCTCGGCACAGAACAAAAAGAAGCAGCCGTACTCAAGTCTGACAATAAAACTTTAGTGTAAGGAAGATTGGGCTCTTGCTGTCACAGCAAGTCTAGCAAAGGTGAAAAAAACCCCAAGTAGTGTACCTTTGGGCAAAACTACCATCAACTGGTCCAGTGTTTCTTACGAGGCTCAAGAAGAACCCAAATGTCCACATCCTCTGTAAAAATTAGCAGCTTTAGGACAACATTGTTATTCTGAACACAACCACCTCTGTCGCTTCTGCAGGTCTGCCTGTCCCCTTGCATTCGTCGTTGTCTGAGGCTGTGCTACTTACTGCATTGCCCGCTGGGAAGCACATATCTCTGATTTATTGGGGACTTTAAGAGGACATTGGCAGCCTAATGGAGGATGGAAATTGTTAGGTACAGTAGTTAATCGACAATATATACAGCAAAGGAGGAAGGGGAAGGGAAGGGAGAGGAGGAAAGTGCAAATGAGCACTTTCCATGCATATGAACGCAAGATGTACATCAAACAAAGTGGCAATCATACAGACACTCAATACAACATTGACATCCTGCTGCTCTGTTTGAACGTCTGCACTACCAAGCAATCACAAATGGATGGCCTGAGTGAGAAAGGAGAAGAGGGAGGGAGGGTGGGGAGGTTAACTACAATGCAAGAAAGCTGTTTACAGAGTCCTTGCACTGAACTAGGTCCTCACAATATTCTCTTGTGTGAGAACCAAAAGCCGATGGCCAAAGGAAATAGTTCATTTGGGGGCTGGAGAAGTCAAGTGGCCACCATCAAAGTGCCATCTGCACAGTAAGAGGTAAACTGGATGTTCACTTTGTGTAGCACTGATCTACTTTAAGTAAACTTTTTTCATGATCTAAAATCTTATAAGAGCAGTTGGGGAAGGAGGAAATCTGGGTGAGTTCACTGTATATCTTGGGTCAGAACCCGAAAACATCTCTAAGGGCCCAAGACAGCTCAGTAAGACTTTATTCACAGCCTATCAATTAATTCATTTCCAACAGTCATTTAAGCAGTTTGTCCGCTTAAACTGAAACCCCAAACCCTGGTTCTAAAAACAGGTAACACAATGCCAGGACACTCATCTCCCAGGAGCAGAAATCCTAGCTGTGCTGCCTTTTGGAATAAAAGTATAGATGGTAGCCCATGCTCCTTACTGTTTATCCCTGCTGGTTCATGCTCTTCTCCTGGAGAAGTCAGAAATCCTGGGCCTCCTGATAATTAAAGCCATTCTCAGCAAAACTAATTTTTGCATCATTAGTCAAATTATTTGCATCATCTATGTTACTATTAAAGACCACTGGGAACCACCTAAAATAGACTAATATACTCTTAAAATGCAGCAAGCTGATTCACATTGAAAAATCAGCTTATTTGGGTAGGATTTTCTTCAATGCATTTGGTGAAAAAAAGAAAAGGACTAATTTAGAAAGTAACTTTTAAGTGCACATGGGCTATAAAGACAAACATAAGCTGCCTAAAACGCAGTCAGAGTTTGAGTCACAACAGGTTTTGCTTTGTTTTTGTCTTCCTTTTTTTTTTTTTGTGTATACAAACACAGCAGGCAACTTGGGCACTTGGACTTTCTAGACAGGCAGAAGAATGTTGCACAAGTCTAAATTTAAGTCAATTCAACTTTGTGGTTGATCCCTCTTTCCTTTAAAGAAACACGAAAACAAAACAGAAAACAACACTCCCCTCCCCCCATGGTTTCTTTCTTGGAATGGCTGCACCTCTTATAATAAGATGGCTTCATTTTTGTGATCTATGAAAGGAAAAAGAAATAAAGTGCTTCTTGAGAATAAATCAAAATAAATATACATATTTAATGGCAGGAAAAAAAGAGTTCTGAAGGGCTACTGCCAGCCAGGTCTTTTTTCAAGTGAGTCTTTTCCCCCAAAACTTTTTCAAGAGCAATCTGCACAACAGTTGAAGATGCCAAAATTTGCTTTAGTAGCAGAGTTGAATTCCTCCAAGTTAGTGTCTGCTCCATCACTGGTTTGTAAAATCTGTGCAAAACACCTTTGCCCGAAGTGCTACTCCTCCCGCACAACAGCATAAAATAAAATACAAAAGAAAGAGAAGAAATAGAAGGGAAAAATAAAATAATAATAAAAAAAGAAACGGAAAAAAAATCCACCCAGTTACATTGATTTCATCCCGTTGGCAGTGGTGTTCTCCGGGATCCCGTCACTCACAGCTGCTGAGTCATGGAGGCCAGAATAATCCTTGAGTTCAGAGTTTGTCAGGAGCAGGGGCTGCTCCCCCTTCTTGTGCGGCAGGAGGGGCTGCCGGGTGTAATGTTCTCCATCTGGGATGTTCTCGGGCAGGTTCTGGTTCTTGCTCTCTGGCAGCAGCAGGATGCAGATGATGCAGATGAGAGTGCAGCAGGCGAAGATGACATGGTGGAGGAAGTAGCCTTTCTGGTTGTGGAGCTCCATGATGGGGGCGGTCAGGCGGCCAAAACCCGCACTGGCCAGGACCAGCCCCAATCCTCCTCCCCTGCAAACATAGGCAGAGATGAGAGCCTAGCCCCACTGGCACTGGGCTGGGGAGCCCACAGACCTGACAGGTCCTCCAGACTAACCCTCTGTCTGGCATGCACTCAGGGCATCCAAAGTCTTGAAGGCAAACCTGGTTTGTTCCGAGCTTTCACACCGCACAGTCACTCCAGCAGGGAGTTGCTTTGCCTCAGTGTAGGGAAATAAGTATCATTTCACAGCCATTTAACTGCCCCCATATAAGAAGAGGAGGAGCTTTATCATCTGAGTGTGTAGACAGCCCTCTAAAGTATTCTCAACTCCAAGTATTCCCACATTTAGTCAAGGAAAACCACATTTTGCTTAGCATGCCAGCCTTCTCTCCACTTAGACAAGGCACACCAAGAAGCGGTAGGTGCAGAAGTCAATTTTGGCTGCCTCTAAGGTACCTGGCATCATTCAGCAGTGGAGGCAGGAGATTAGACTTCACCCGCCACTGCCTCGATCTTTTATACCAAACACTGAGCGCTGAAATATTTTCTACACAAAAACATGTTGTGGCTGGAACTTTTCAACACATTGATGTTGTAATAAAATACATAATTTTCAGAAAAAAAGTGTGAAAATAGACTCATCTTCCTCCAGTTACAAGCACAGAAGCTGCTTGTGCAAGCCCAATTAAGTGTTCTCTCCTGATGCAAGCAACCTCTCTTGCAATTCCTCATCTTGCTCATCAGCATCTCTCTCCAGGCCCTGGTGTGGACAGAACTGGCACACCTTATGTTGAGGCACAGCTCATGCTCCTGGGTCTGTCTCTGTTGGATGACCCCCACAAAAGCAGCACTGCAGGTGTTTCTGTGGGGCAGGCCATTCCCTCCTCCTGCTGTGGCACAACTGAGGTCTCCAGCCAGCAGTGTCACCCTTAAGTGACTCATTCTAACAAAATCTGTGAGACTGGCAGCTTGTCCTTCCAAAGACCCTGCCGCCTGCAGAGGGAGGTTTCCCTGTGAGCTTCATCACTGGCACCCTGTTTCCTTAAGAAGCCTGTGCAGGCAGTATGTTTCCTGCAGTTCCTCTGGGATATGCTATCTACTCCCAAACCCTCTGAAAATCAGAGGGGCTCAGATGCTTCAGTTTCTGGCCCAATGCAGAGCTGTAATTATTAACAATAAGTGGCCCTTATAGCAGATGACTGCAAAAGGCAAATGGACTGCTTTATGTCAAATACTTGGGAAAAAAAATCAGTTTCATTGACTTAACCATACTAGAAATCACAGTACCATAAACCTACAAATGCCAAATTCACTCGGCCAGCCACCGTGTTAAAGCTAATCTTCACTCAATCCTTTCCAAAATCCACTGCTGCTTACTTGACAGCTGAAGGGCAGCAAGCATAGGTTTCAAAAGACACTCTTGGGACATCAAGTGGGTCAAAAATTCACGCATGTATGTTCCAGTTCTCCAGACTCGGCAGAGCATCTTTCACAGACAACAGCAACTTCCCCAAATACTGCAAAAGCCCTTATTAAAAACTTGCCAGCTTTCCAATGGCAATTTAGAAACCCAGCTGAATGCGACTATTGTGCAACTGGCCTCCCTGCAACTTCATTTATACACTCACATGAGTAACTGACACAACCAGTTCCAAATGCATGGCAAATCTCACTCCAGGCTGGTTCTCAGGATACAAAAGCCCAGCTCATTTACATCAGTGTTTGCTACAGCTGAATTGTATCTCAGCCCCCCTGAGAAGGACCTGAGGTGAGTTTTAAAAGCTGCTGTAGAAGGACATCAAGCAAACTGAAAGAAAATTGAAAAAGGCAACAACAAAGACAGCTCTGTCATTTATGGGTCAAGTGGCTTCAGATTTTGGGGGGGAGAAAAATGCTTTTCCATATGATGTCATTAATTACAGCAGGCTTTACTTTATCCAGTGCCATCAAAACCTGGCAGAAGGCGGCTTGAAAGTACATTCTGGTACGTGTCTTAGAAGGGGTTTCTTTAAGGTTTGACTACATTGCAAGCATGAAAATGTGAAGGAAAAAAAAAGAGAAAACTGAAAATACTGTCAGGAATTCTTTGTTCTTTCTGTGCATATCAGGAAAACAGCTACCAGACAAGAGAGGCAGCACCCTCATAATTCATACTGTTTTTGCAGGTGACATGGGCAGCAGGTGGAAAGCAAAAACATTTTGAGTGTTTTGGGACATTACTCCTCCTCAGCTTGAGGTCTTCCATGGCAGGGGTCAGCTACTGTACTTCAAACACTCTCAAAGTGGAGCCTGCAGAGGGAGTGTGAGGGCTCCTGGTATCCATGGTGAGCCCCAGCTTCCCCCCTCACACCTCTGCCCGCCAGTGGCTGCTGTGGGGGGCTTTCCCATGGCACGGCTCCATGGATGATCGACCAGAACCGCTTCTTCAACCTCTGCTCAGCCACTGGAAGAAGGGAGGGATGGTTTGTACATAAACCTCAGCATGAAGTTCATGGTCCTGACAAGGGCAAATCGCAAAGGGACCTTGGTCCAAAATTTTGTCCTCAGAAAGGTCCTGCTTGTTCATGGAGGGGGGAAGTTCCTTGCTTGTTACTGCAGTATTTTTTCAGGGAGCAGCAAAACATCCTCACTGACATTCTAAGGAAAGGGCTTTGCCCTTCCCAGCATTCCTCAGGAGAGCAGAGAAATATTAATCCTGTCTTCAGATGGCCATTTGTCTGCATTGAGCAAATGGGTCAACACATGGCATGGCTCAGAGTACAAAAGAGCCAGAGAGCTGATCAGGCTAAAGAAGACTTTGGGAGAGCATCTACTCCAGCCTCCTGCACAAAGCAAGGCCAACTCTGAAATCAGACCAGGTTTTCTGGGCTTTGCTGAGTCAGCTTGGCCACTTCTTGAAGTCAGTCCCTGAAAACCTCCACAGTTTTTCCCTGCCCGTACATAAGTGACTTTTTGTGCGCTCAGTCCTACGCCAGAGCTTCAGTAATACATCAGGATGCCCTTGGCCTCATGGAGTAAGGCCACACCTTCAAGAAGCCAGGCCTGGTTCAGGTGCCAGTAAAGAGCCCGGCACCCCACTGTGTTGAGAAATACGCTCAGTGCAGGTAGCTGGGTGTGTGAGCTGCTGTGTGAGCTGCAGATTGAGCTCTAGGGGGCAGGATCCCAAGGCAAGAGGCGGTGCAGTGGCGTGGACCCTTTGTGAAAGTGTGACTGCTGAGTGACTCCTGGATGGTCAGACGGGAAAGTTTCTTTAACAACTGGAAATTTGATTTCAGGCAACTACTGATGGGTAAAACTCCTGATTCGGCCATCACTGCCTACTCTTCATTTCTTTAGCAAAGTGAATACAAAAGCAAGATACTGACAGAAAGAAACAAATCTCTCTTCAACTTCATAGTAACCGAGCATGTGGAGGATGAGGAGAGGGGACACTGTGTTTTCCTCAGCCTATTTCTGTTTAGTAGCTGTGCAGACTGCAGTGGTGTCAAGATTATTAGATGGATTATCAGCGCCACTCGGTGCTTTAATTCAGCATCTGGATGGAGCTCCATACTGTAGCCCCTGGTACAAAAAAGGGCAGCTCCTGGTGAAGCCCTCCTGCCTACTGCCAGGAGACCAGGATGCAGTGCAAGGGTATGAAGGACCCCTCCGTGCCACATAACAGCGTGAAACCTTCATGTTGCTGGAGCAGGTGGCACCTCTTGGTGATGAATATGGCTGTTTTCCTCCTCTACTACTGTAACTGTTCATGTCAACACCACAGCAGCAGATATGGATGGGCGCTACGAGTTTGCTATTATGCCACCACTACCTCAGGTAATGATAGTGCTGTTTTCCACCCTCAGGGGTGGGGGATTACAGGTTAAGAATTTGATTAGGGAAACCCTTGAGACAACCCCAGTGTTCTCTTTGCCTCCCTTTTCCTTAAGGTTCCTTGAGATTCAACCAAAAGCATATTAGTATCATAGAACGGTTTGGATTGGAAGGAACCTTAAAGATCATCTAGTTCTAACCACTAAAGGGCATCCAAGGCAGTATTTTGTAGAGCAGGTTACGAGGGAGTAGCGAGATCCCACCAAAATGCAAGACAGTAGGCAGCTTAATCACACCTCTGCCTGAGACAGGTTTATGCACCATCCTGAGCTACATCTCCTAATTACAGCCGCAAGTGGATCTTATTGCGGTGGTAGGACCACAAAGCGCTGCAGTGTCATCATCCCTATAAATAAACAGGGACCCTGAGGCATATCCAGCTATTGTCACTCGTCTGGTGTCACTCAGCAGAGTTGAGGGAAGCAGAATATCAACTCCCAGCCAGGACTTTTTCCCCTTCCCTGGAGCAACATAAGTGACTTAAGAAAAATAATCTTGCTAAGTTCACACTGCACATCTGACACTACTTGGCAGATTCTCTTCTGTCTGCCATAGTCAATTCCTTATCTGTGTTTCTTTCAAACAGAGACAAGGAGAAAATTAAAGAGGCATAAAACCACCAAATTGACTGACACACATAAATAAATAGCTGTTAGTGTTTTGGGTTGCTGTATAATCTCACTGCTCACACTGCCTTTCCCTGTGGAAATAATGTTATCTGTAAAATACATTCACAAATTGAGATAGCTTGGAATAAAAGGCCATGGATCAAGGAGACTCTAGCTACTTAGCTAACAGTTCTGCAGTAACACTTTTGCCAAGTGCAAAAGGCATATAATTTGGAGGGGAAAAAAAAAAGTATGCTCTTTCCTCCACTTTCTCTCCCTCCCACACATATGACCTACATTCCTGGGAAATTCAATGGAGTTAGGGAGGACTCCTGAACTGCTATGGCATTGCTAAAAGCATATCCAGAACACAAAAGCACAACCTTTGTGAAAGATAACAGCAAATATATAAAATGGTACAAACCCCTGACTATGCAAAGATATGTTATGGGAAATTCTCCAACAAAGATCATCTGTCTGATTTCTACTATTTCCCAGGATGAAAGCGCTCCTCTTTAGAAAAACTTTGAGTCTCTGCTAAGATAGATCTGTGTGCAAAGAGAAAGGTGACTTTACCTTCAGTAAAGGCAGACCACTAACAGGGGTGCTGCTGTAGGAGAGGAAGGCTTGCAGAGCACCCTTACACACCAAAAGCATTTAACACCATATATTTCAACACCTGCCTTCCACGGAAGCACCCCTACAGCTGGCCTGGATAACCTGTTCTATGGGGACAGGGGATTGCTGGCACCTATGTCCTGCTCTGCACATTCATGGAATTTCTCCTTTAATATCACACTGTAAACTCACCTGGTCGCTGCTTATATAAATCCTGCAGAGTAAGTGAAGCAATGACAACATTCAACCACATAATCTGGTTCAGCTGAGTATTTAAGACCCTAACACACTGCAATTCATGTGCTGTCTCACCCGTTGAACATCACCACGATGGGACACAAGGTGGAGCCACGGGAAACAAAGCCTCTCTGTACCCAGACACACATTTACCCAGGCAGACTGACTGCAGTGACCCTAAAGAGCAGCTCCAAAATTGCTGAGGTCTCCAGTTACATGGAGTTTCCCCTCCCATACAATATGTTAAGTTACACAGGCCCTTACAGTTTAATGAGGATAATTCTGTCCCCATCTTTTGAGCTCAGGGCCAATGTCTTACCTGATTACCGTGGGTGTGATTTCAGCACAGAAGAACACGCTGAGGCTTCCAACAGCATGCGAAGAAAACATACCCACGATGGAAAATGCAACAGAGAATTTGTCTTTGACGCTGTCACTCATACCTGACAAGACAAGAGTGTTCATAAAAAGTAAGAATGAGGCCAAATTTCCAAGGAAAAAAACCAAGAGGTTTATGTTACTCATCTCCCTAGACAAGAATATGAGTTATTTTGTAATACTAATTTAAAACTGGTATTTATAGCATCCATTCCCCAAGCACCGACACATGAACATACATGAAAAAAATCATAATGTCATGCCAAAAATGGCAGCAATCTCCAATTTTTTTATGCTTGGCCACCACAAAAAAGGTAAAACCCAAGAAAAAACACATCTTTGGGCAGTCTTTTAGGCACCAGCTGCTTCCCTCCCATTGCAGGGCAAGAGGGGAAAGAAATAAAAGTGCTCCCATCTCTGTGCTAAGCCCCTGCATTTGATCAGTCTGCAAACTCTGTCATAACTCCCAGCTTTACAGCCTTGCCCAACAACTCTGGATGAGAACAGCTGATGCCAAGGACAGTAAAGCACTCCCTGAAGTCAAGGCTGTTTGCGCAATCATTTCATGGCTGGATGGCAGCAAAGCTTCCGGGGTGAACAGTGTCTATCAAGCACAGGGAGAAACCCCAGTAAATTTAAACAAAGCTAAAGGAAACTGTCTTCTGGTCATGATGATAGTACATCTCACCCTTGATCCCTGCTCACTACTTTCTGTGGGCAGGGGCAGGATATCTGATCCAGAGTTGTACAAGCTCATGTGGTCTGTCCTGACCAGAGAGGAGGTCATGTCACTTGCAGAGACTATTGCACCATACAAGGGGAACACACTGTGCCTGAAAGGAGCACTGGGGAAAGGACTGGAGCTTTGCAGTCAACGCTCTCCCACCTTTCTACAGCCAAATCCCAAGACCTGCCTGAAGAAAGAACTGTTCATCAACATGTAATCCCAAGCAGGTGGAGTCTCTGGGTTGGATCCAATGAAAATTAACAGCTGGTTTTGCTCTTGCTGAATATATCAGCTGTCAGGAGAGCAAAAGGTGTTTGGGAGCTCTTCAGTTACATCTTCCAAAACATGTTCCAGCCTGCTCAGGGCTAAGCCCTTTCTACAGTGCACCCCAAGTTTGTGAGAGAGAGCAAATACTGCCAGCAGATAAGGTTGTGAGCGTAGTACCTTGCAAAATAGGGGTCTCTGAGGCTCCCTGGCCACTCTTGCATAGCAGGTGAGGCTACACCACTTATCCCTCAGGGAGTCATAACTGCTCAGCAGAACAGACCTTGGAAAAGCTAGGCAAGGACAGGTCTGTCGAATCTAATACAGAAGGGTAAATTTTGTTCCCCTGTAGCCTGTCACTGCATTGCTATTACAGTACTTCAGCCTGGTATAAGGTGCCTGGGAAAGTATTTTCAAAGGTGTTTAAGTCCCCTTATGAGAAGTGACTTTGTCATCTCAGATCTTTCTGGAAAAAAAAGAACTGAGATTCCCGAACTGGGAATTGCTTCTCAGGAGGAGATTTTCTGAGAAAGTCTTACCATGTATCTGAAAATAAACCTCTGCACCCTCTCTTGACATGCAGAGGCAAGACAGACTATGTGGAGGGGATGCTACACCAAGAGACTGCATATAAATGAGCAGACCTGCCTATGACTGGGGTCTCAAGGCACTGTGTGGAATTGGGCTTTCCCCCTGCAACCCTCTGTGGCAGTAGCTCTGCTCTGGGTGCTTTGGCTCAGGCCTTTTGGATCTACCTGCTCCTGGGGAAGTGTTTCCAGCATAATGCAGATTTGTCTGTAAACCATACCTGAGTCTGGAAGTTGACTGTATTTTCCGATCACTGGATCCAAGACCACGGAAGTCAGAGTAAGATAAAAATAAGAGAGAAAAGGAGAAAAAACAAGAACGTACTGTTTTTACGTATATATTTATCCAAAGGAAAAGAAAAAAAAATGGTAAATCCCACATGCCACCCTAGCCCCTCCCACAATTCTTTCCCATGCCACAACTGGCACATCTTTCCCTGGCCACCAGATAGGACATGCTGTTTCCAGGCACATTTCAGCTGGAGGACAGCATGCTAATGAGACAGTGATAACAAACCAGCAGTAAAGCATATTTAAGAGCCCCAGAATTACCACTGGGATTAACACAAAGGCCTCTTTGTGTTCTCCCCCTCTTAATGAAGGAGGAGAAGAAAAAATGCCCTCCTGCTGCAGCCCCGAAGGAATGGGCAACAGAAGCTTTAGAGATTAAAAAGTCTGGGCATCAGAACCGTCAGGCTGGTGGGAGACTTATTCTTCACTAAAACCCCGAGCGGATGGTCCATGTGTCACCCTAGCCACCAACTGCCACGTGTCCTAACCACACAGGAGCACACAGCAGTACAGGGCAGCAAGGGGAAGGGCACCAGCACAAGCTGGCCATAGTGCTGCTGCTCATGTCCCTCTGGGCTTCTGTGACTTCCCAGGTTACACCCTAGAGTTCAGAGGAAGGGCCAAGCATGCCAAGCCCCAAGGTCTGCTGCAGGTTTGTGGTTCGTGAAGAATATCCCTCTCTCTCACTGTTCTCAAATTCTAATTTCATTTGCCAATTACACCCAAATTATGCTAAGCTAAAACATGCAGGATGCTGCGGCAGCAGGGTCACTGCTTCTCTCCAAACACTGTCTAGCTCTTCTGAGGAAGAAGGGGGTATGATCTAGAGTGGGGGGACTTGAGTTGCTCTTAAGTTCAAGGCTGCCTTTCTTTCCTCTTCTCACAAATAAGGAGGTGAGGGTAGAGTGGGGAAGGCTGATGGGTGCACCATGCTGAGAGTACCAGCGTAGCACAGCATACCTAGAGCCCGTGCCTGCTCTTAGTTTTAGCAACGTGGCTCACAAAACCACGACTATGAAAAAAGTTGTAATGATTCCTACAGGGTGTTCCCTCTCCACTTCCCTCACTAATTTTTTTTGTTGAAAAACTGCAACCAGATTTTCATGGCTCTAGAGCAGATTAACAGCTTTGACATACTTTCTCTCAACTAAGCAACTGCATGTTTATTACCTCAACAGCCTCAAACAAACATCTGACATCCTTAAAAAAAATAAATAAAATGGGATGAATTTAGTGTAGAGAGACCCTGATGGACACCACCAGAAGAACTTGGAGTTTTGGGAGGTTGCAGACATGCACAGTGTGAACCTGCATGTGAGCAGTCACAGTCTATCAACAGACTGGTGATGAGGTGGGGCCAGGGGACTTCTCCCACTTTCAGTTGGGATTGCTGCACATGGTAAATATCTGCTCAAGGGGAATGTAAACTTCTGCGCCAAGCTGGGAGAAAACACATTTGATGCTGGAGTTTCATCCATGTCATGAAAGAGGTACCCTGTTTCCCTCCTACACTCCCACAAATAGTGTGTTTGCTAAAGGTTAACTTAGTAAATGCCTTCAGGAAACACAGTCTGTAAATATGGACAATTCTTGCTAGCTTGGAGCTGCCTTCAGTATGCGGGAATGTGAAAACTTTCCATCCTCAATGCAAAAAGCTCTAATTAAAACCCTCAATTATTTCTAAACTTAGAAATGAAAAACAGCAATAACCAGTGTTCTGGTGTTTGTCTCACAGTTTGTCCAAAGCATGTCTCAACCCTCTTCCCCCTTCCTTGGGGTGGGGTTTCATGGGACAGGAGTCTAATGTTTGGTGGTTGTGAGAGTGACAAAGCACCTTCTCTCTGCTTCGGCACCTCTCTGATTCATCAAGTTCAACCTTCTCAACTAACAATAAATGAAGACAAGAAAATAAAATCAAAAAGGAAAGGGAATATTTCTATAGCAGTTTTAATAGTTGAACCTGCTCAAAAGGGCCAGACAAAGGTTACTGCCTGCAAAGGAAGAGGTGAGACACTCTTGCTTTTGAGAGGAACAACCCATCTGAAAAGCTGTGTCACCTCTCAAAATTATGTGTATACATTCACATGGACTATACATACACACTGTGTTAAAATTAGGGTCTTTCAGCGGCATAATTTCCATGCTACCTGTATATTACTTACTCACAGAAAGATGCTAAGAATAGGCAGAGGACATATACCTACTGGTCTAACTTCTGTTTGGTTTAGCAGCCATTTAAGAAGTAGACTCAACTGGGGAAGTTTTCCCTTCCCAATCCCTATCCAGCTCTTTCCTTGGAGGCTATTTCACTAGGATGAAATAAAAAATGTTTTGTATTTCCTTGTTTGCTTTTAAGTGACAACCCTAATGAAGGACCAATGCCCAATGAGCGTCACCAGAGGAATCATCCAGAACACAATGCCTTCTGTTCATGAGCTTAAGACAACAAGTGTTTGGGGAAACCTTCAAACAAATTCAGCTTCTTAAACTATGCAGATGTATGACATGACAAATCTGGGAAAGGCAAAGGAAATGCTAATATTTCCGGGTCCCTTATTTGCATGTCAAACTTGTGTGGTCCTGGAAAGCTCTCATCTCCAACTTACAGTTGAGAAGGCCCAGCTGCAGAAGTGATGCCAGAGCTGTAAGTATCATGAAAAGCAGGAGTCCTCCTCTCCTTCCCAGAAACCCAACCACTGGGCACATGGCCAGGCAGGATGCCAGCGCAATCCCAGCCATGGTGTAGTAGTCCGCATAGAAGTTGTGGGTAATCGCCATCTTCGCTTCATGCCCCATCATGCTTTTTGCAAAACAGTGGTGTATGCCATACCCAGTCAGCCTAGGGGAAACAGGATAGGGCAAGAGGAGATCATTGCTGACAAGGCAGATGTGCACTGCAACATAATTCAGCGTAGGAACACACTAATGCAGAAAAAATTTCTTCTGCTGCAGGAATAAAATACCTCGAGCAAAAAAACTTACCTCAGACTTCTAGATTCTACTATAAAATAAGCAATGATCAAAAGAAAAACCTCTATTCAACCAAACTCTCACTGACTTTATTCATGTAGCTGCTGCTCACAGTACGATCGGGGTACAAGCAACTTTACAAGGACTCCTAGTGTGTGATTGGTTTTCCTGTTGTATTTGAGAACTCCTGTACCCTGAGAAGGACATCTTGCTGTTCCCAGTGCACCTGCTGACAACCACAGAGCCAGCATTGCTGTGATGAAGCAGCCTGTGTGCTTGGACAGCAAAGCACTGTGCAATAGAGATGTGTCTTCCAGGAAGACCCACTGGCCTGAGGCATTTGGTCATACTAAATACAACCATTACATCCCACTTCCTAAGTTAGCCTGTTAAAACTGAAAACCCCTGAGAAAAGAGTATTTGAAGTCCTATGTGCTGCAACGATTATGTGCTGCAATGATTATTACAATTCTGAAACAATAAGCTCTAATCCAATCTACATATTTACATCACCCTTCACAGCAATGTGTCTCCCCTTTTAAAAGAAAGTTTCTTTGTGATGCCAGTGATTAACATCTTGCCACCTCATTTCACTCCTCTCTCTTTCTCCTGTCCTACCCTGCCCCTCCAAAAAAAAAAGAAAAGAAAAAAAACCAAAACGGTCGGAGGTATACAGATGAGAAGCCCCAGCATCACCGTTGATGTCGTGCAAAATTGCAGCAGAGGTGCTACGGGAAAGGTCAATGCTCTCAACTGCACCCGGCACAGCTCAAATACCTCTGCCAGGAAGAGCCTCTTTCTTGTCCCTGGCACTTAGACAAGACAAACCTCATGTCATAAATTAATTGTGCCTGACAGAGTGGCAGGCACAGATCCAGGTCTCAAAAAAAAAAAAAAAAAAAAATGAATGGCAGGTACATTACACTATTACATTTCTATCCTCCTGGAGGTCAGGAATTTGAAGCTCTGTCAGTGTAAATTGGGTAACAAAATAAGCATAGAAACAGTTGGGGGAATTGGCAGTTACTAAGTGCATGACAGCCAAGGGCCTGAGGAACTCCTCTTGCAAACTTGTTAATCAATGCTTTAGTACAAAACCTCACCCTCAATACCAAACACTTTCACCCTGGTAAAAACCTAGTACAAGTGCTTGCTGTTACACAAAAATGACATTTGCTTTGGATAGCTAGATTATAACTGAATCCTCCCATAAGAGCAATAATAATCAGCCAAACAATAGTAATAAAAGGGCAGAGTTAACCAGCATTTCTTCTTTCTCTTCTATGCATGCCAACACAGCTGCAGAAGTTGTTATTTAGGCCATGATCTATAAACTAAATTACTGTATCGTTTGGACTTTACCTTCCAGCCTGCTTCCTCAAGAATTACTCTATTCTCTTAACTTGGTGAGCAGCTCAGAACTGTTACTTTTAAAACCAAATACCTCTATCTTCCTTGATTTCTTATTATTCCCTGCAAAAGGCTCCTCCACATACTAAAATTCAGCACAACCCCATCTAACAGGAATAACAGAATTAAAATTAAATATTTTCTTTTCCGCCCCCTAAAACCAAACACGGAATCTATTTCCTCAGACATAGATCTGCTTCATGCTCTGCTTGGATGGCAAACAGCCTCTGTGTGCTAATGCCGGAAGTTATTTTTGGGCTGCCTAGTTCCTGTTCAGGGAATTTCCAAATATGCAAAATTAATGAGGGTGAGGGAGAAGGGGAGAATTCCCCATGTAAACATTTTTCACAAATACAATTAACACAGGCTATTAAAGGTACCAGTGGAGCCTAATAGGAAAACACTGTTTCAGAGCAGAGGGGATCAGTCACTGGTGGGTGGAAGAGAGACACAAAACTCGTAAGACTAGAGCTGGTTCTGCAACCAACAGTACTGGAGATTGACTCGTGAAGTCTTGGTGCTTCTGGGTGACTATTTGTCCCCTCTGCCTCCTCTGAGTTATGACTGATCCATAAGCGTATTAACAGGAGTGAGGGCTGCAGAGTAGTGCCCTGAAGAGATGAAGAAAATTACACAGGAGAGCTACATGCTTCTAAACCTGGGGGATTTCCACTCTTCTCCCTTCTCACCTCCCATTTGAAAAAAAATCATGAAAGAAATACAAATGGACATTTTAACTAGATAGAAAAATCAGAAAATCCACTGCTGGTGCCCTCCCAGAATTTGCAAGGCCATCTATTTCCTCTTTACAAGGTGGTCAGTTCTGGACAGAAAGTCTCAGAGCCTGTAACCTGCAAAACCCTCCGGCTGATGCTTGGTTTTGCCCTCATAAGCATGTCCAAATGGAAGCCTTAGGATGAAAGCATCACATTGTGCAGTCTCCCACAGAACATTCTCCCTGCGTGTCCCATACACTATTTGGGAATACTGAAGCACTTTGCAATCTGCCTTTGAAGACCTATCAAGGACAGCTGTTATACAAGGGAGGAGGGCTTGTGTTTATTAGCAAGCAACATCTTCCTCTGCAACACAGCCCTATCAGACGAAAACAACTTGAACTTGCACTTCTGTGGCATTAAAGGTTTCAAAAATCCCATCCAGGATGCCAAGCAGTAGATGTCTGCATGCATGAGCATGTACCAGCACGTGGCCACTCAAGACCACTGGTGATAGCAATGCACTTGCAGCATGGTACCTGAGAAGACATGTGGTTCTGCTGCCTGAAACCGCCAATGAGCTCCTCCATGTTTGCCATAAAAACAGTTCCCTGCAACAGCTAGTGTTCTTCCAGGATCGTTTATCAGAGACATTAGTGAAGGGTCCCACATTAGGAATAGAAGGAGCTCCCTCATCATTTCCCATTGCTGCTTCCAGTTGACTGACCACACAACTATTCAAACAGAATGAGATCAAACTTACGAGTTCACACACAATACTACGATGTTTTTCCACAGGTTCCTTGTTCCCACCACTTTAACAATGCAGACTTTCTTCGGTCTCCTGGTGATTTCCTTTTCCAGCTCTGAAACAAATCAAACCAAAATTATCCTTTCACTGGGGAGAATGAGAAGATTTGCTTGTGAACTGCAGATATTTTGAGGGAGGTGTTGGAGAGCAGGATACTATTGATTACACTAATAGGAACTATAAAAATGCTGAACAGCCTATCCCAAGTCCACCACAGTTCCTCCTGTTCTTTCAGACTTCCCTTAACCTTCTTGAGGCGGAAGAACTACCTAAGAACTCCTTCACACTGCAAACCTTCTTCCAGTTAAACATGTATATGTAAAAGGGAGCAGTACGGAGCTTGATCCCAGCAAGCATGACATCAAATTTCTTGAAAAACTTCAGGATTCTGTTAATTTTTAAACCCCTCTACAGGCAGAACTGCACTTGCGCAGCAAAAGCCCTGCTGCCTTTGTGCAATGCACACCTGAAAAGCCATGGAAAGGACTGGAGTTCAAACTCATTTTTCATGGGATTCTTTTGAGGTTTGTTCAAATGCAGGTTTCAGAATAAAGTGGTTAGGACATTATGTCAGCTTATACTCTTTCACCCCACTCCCTTTTCAAATATTTAAAATTGTTCTGATGGATGTCCTAAACATTAAGACATTTCCTTAAAGAAAAATCTTTGGGTATCAGCAGCTGTGGTGTCTTTGCATTTCAGAACTAAAGTCTCACCATGTTCTTAAAGTGCTGGGCAGCTCCAAGCTAACTTTTCTAAGCAGTGCTGTTAAGAACACACAAGTCTTGCAAATATTACATCCGACACCCTTGTTGGCATGGGACAATAACAAAGGACAATTTATTTCCCAAGTATCATTAATTTAGAGCGTGAACACCTACCTAAGCATGCCAAAGCAGCCTGTTTCCAAGCTACTGGATCGGTGAGACAGCAACAAGTTCAATAAAAACAGAAGAAGCTGTAGTTATAAAGAACCATCACAAAAACGATGCCTTTGAAGAGTGCAGACTAGGACTGCTTTTTTGCTGCTTTCTAGACTGACTCTGTTTAAAGGCAGCAGCGTGGCCCTGTTCTGAACGGTGCATGCGTTCCCTTCGTGCATACATAATTAGCACGGGTGTCCTCACTTGTCCACACTGGCCTGCCTTGACCTTTGCCTTACTCCACTGAATAGCAATTCCTTAAAGAGCTGCAAGACACTGGAAAATAAAAGCAAGCTGGGGCGGGAGGGGGATGGGGAGGGAATTCACCTGAATTTACAAACTAAAGAAAAAACGCTGTTTGCCTGCTGTTATTTGAAAAGTGTACCATAAAAATAATAAATCAAACAAAAACTATTTATATGCAAATACTTGAGCTATTCACTGTTCACAGGTCACTCCTGGTCTTCCCTCTAGAGCTACTACTGGGAATGCTTCCGACAAAAGCAGCAAAGGGTATTCTGTATTAATGACTGTACTTGAGCAGAATATTGCCATACTACTTCCCTTACTATCTGATAATGGCTATTTCTCCCCAGAATCTATGCAGCATGAAGATCACAAAAGCAGAAAAACAGGTGGAGCAAAAGAAGAAATTGGTTAAATTAATATTTGTATTACAGAAGCCCTCAGCAGGCTCAGCAATGGATTGGGGTTATATTAAAAAAAAAAAAAGGCAATAAAGAAAGGTGGTACTTAATCTCAAAGAAAAAGGTCAAAATTACTTTTGTAGCAAGATTCTGGAAAGGAGTAAGTGCAAATAAAATAATTCAGAACAACAGAAGCACTTAGATAAAATGCAGTTGTAAAGCCTATAATTGAGCCCAAGCTAAACCACCTACAGAAAAATAGTCAAAGCAAGCACTAGAAGAAGCACAAGGGTTTTGAAAAGCTGTTGGTGGCTGTTTACTATTTCATCTGAAGGGCAACAAGGAAAATCACTACCCAAACAACACACATTGCACAGATTTCATGTGGACAATCTGACCTATCAAACTAAAACATCTCATCCTCTGTCAGCATAAAATAGGCCCTAATGCCATATCCTTCAGATTTTCTTGAATTTTTTTCATTTTGCAGAGTAATTTTAATTTTTTTCTTACAGAAGAGAAAGCAGATTTCATTGTCAGTTTATGCTTTATTGAGCCACAACTTAAAAAAATTAAGAGAAGTAACACTTAACTTGGTTACACTTCTCTTTGGAATCAGACATTATTTTGCCCTCCTCTCTTGCTCATACATTAGGGGGTCCCATAATCTGTAAATTCTTTGTTTATTGTCACGCATCCTTCTCATGTGCACTCAGGCACTCAGTGCTTCTGAACTGATTCCTGTCAGTGTTTCGCACTGAATCGCTATTCTACCCCCAAGTAATGGCTAGCTGGTGGGTTATATGAACTGACTAACACCTCCTTGGCTTCAGCTGCAGCGAGGATCACACATGAGGGGAATTTCACCCTTTCTCTATCCTGTCTTATGCAGCAGTCTTTCTTTAGCACACGCTTGCTTCTGCTCTGATGGGGGTCGTACTCTGTGAATACCCTGCATCATTATAAGAAAATTCCTCAAAGGAGATTCCAGATGTAAAAGCATTAAAAACATTAATGAAAAAAAAGGGGGGGAAGGAAAAAAAAGGGGGAAAAAAAAGAAAAACAAAGGGAAAAAACAGAAGAAAAAAAAGAATCTGGTCTCAAACTTTACACCAAAGAATGCCTGACTTCTTACTAAAAGCCTTCTGGCTCTACCAGCTATTTATACCTCCATCTATGATATTTTTAAAACTCCAAATCTAAGTCACCTGTAAATGACCTGCTGTCTTTGGAGGGTGCCTGCTTACATGAAAGGACCTGCTCTGACTGACTGCAATGAGCATCAGGAGAGCAACAGCTCTTAGGCTGTCTGGACTTCATATGTCAACATTCAGATATTAAAAGAGAAGTCAAGCTGAAGTCTATTAGAGCTCCATGGAAGCAAATTATTGCTCTCTCAGGGCTAATACCAGAAAAACTCCCTCTACCCCCAGCTTATTGTTTGATTTTGCACTGAAGTCATCGGTTCAGAAGGAATTTGCATTAAGTGTTTCAGTTTTGATTTACCATAAGGGAGAGTGTAGAAAATAAAAAATATTTTTATCCATTTACTCAGAGGCCCCTAGTAAGTTTTCCCATACTCCAGAGCCCACACACACTCTAGGCTTCCTATTCAAGGACTCGGTAGGAAAACTGTCAACAAGCTAACTCTTTATATCCCAATGGAAATTAAAACTATTCAATGGGAGACTTTGAAAGTCTAATGGGACGGGGAATCCTACCAGCTTCTAGCTCCCTACACTACTGAATTCTCATGGGATCCTCTGTGTTTCAGGAGCATGGCTTTCAAAATTAGAAAGTATCTTTAATGCCTTCAAATGAAGCCACACATCTCTGCATCACTTGGCATAAACAAAATAGACAAAAACCCAAATCAAGCAGCCGAAAAAGAATGTCCAAAATGACAAGTGTCCTGTGGCGATATACTTCTGCTGGATTTTTCTGGCCGCTAAACGATACTGTCAGTAGCTCTTTGAATGTGAAAAGAGCTATGGAAGCCCAGCACAGAGACTCAATCCACAGAGCATGACAGCTCTGCAGCAGGAGGTAAACCAGTCTGAAACACAGAGCTGAAGCAATCTACTCTCAGGCAGACTGAGTTACAGGTACACAGGTTTATTTATACCTACTAGGAATTCTGTCTCCGTGAACTCCCTTTGTGCTTATTTACTTATTTATTTATTATCATGGAGGACTGGCAGTCTGAATAATTGCATTTTGGAAAAGCCTAATAATGAAGAAATACTGAAGGCTATCAAGTCACATACAGAAATTATGAGGCGGGTAAAATGCTGACTCATGGCAGACAATAAGGGATAGAAAAACAGAAATCATAAGCAGATAGTAGGACATTAGTGGCAGGGTGACTTGTCTTATTCTCAAAAGAAAAAAAAATAAATCTTGTTCAATAACCTCAGGAGAGAGCCTGTCAAAAACCTTAGAAATGTACCAACAAGGTCTGCTGGTGACAAAGCGAGGCACTGCCTTACTACCAAAGGTAAGTACAACACACAAATGAGCCATTAGAGGGAACTAGGTAAAAGTGAGACCTTGTGTTGGAAAAGCAAGTGAAAATGCATAATACAAAGTAAGATTCTCAGTCATTAAGGGGAAATGTTTCCCCAACATAAGCAAAGGCTATGTTGGACTTGGTTATGTACTACCCGAACACAAGTGACTACGTGACACCAGCTTATTGAGACCATGAGGTATTTGTAATTCAGATAACGAAATGCTGGTACTCTCTTACAATTCTGGTCATCAATATTTGAGAAACTAAAGCTTTGGCAAGTCCCTTTATAAAAGGAGGGGAAATAGAGGAGAACTTCATCTCAGTGAAGGAATGCCTTCTCACAAAGTATGGGAAAACATATTTAAGATAGGCACAGACAGGAACAAATGGGAAGGGAAAAAAAAGAATGAACACAGACAACTACAGTGTATTTGAATTGGACGCTAAAATGTACCCCAGTACAAGAGCAATATGGAGACCGATACGGCATTCTAACAAAAGCATTGCACATAAATACTAACAGCATTTAAAATTAATCTCATTTCATGAGAGTAACTGTGTAACTCTATGGCTATAACAGCTAAGGACTGATTGTAATAATTTATTTGAATCCTGTATTTCTAATTGCATTCAAAAAAGTAAGAAAAAGCCAGACATAAGGGCGCCTTTGCAATCTTCAATTGCTCATATGCATTAGGATATAGCACTCAGGTCATCACACATTAATTTTCCCCCCCAGAATGCTCACTGCAGTCACCAAATGGGCAGGTAGTAATGACATCTCTACCTTTCCCATTGAACATGTGCCTCTCAGCCTTATTATCCAAACCTCCCAGTGAGTACAAAAAAAATCATAGATTTCCTCAGAGACAATCCTACAGTGCTGTCAGAATATACACGTATTTCATAAATAATAATGAAATAATCTCTACCACCTCGTAAAAGTAAAGGCAAAGATTATTCCTGTTTTGCAGGTAGGGAGACACAATACAGAGGATTTTTGTTCAGAATGAGAAAAATCATGCAGCAATACGCCTTGTAGTTGCTGATATAAATGTTCCCAGCTTTCTGCAAATCAGGTCCCAGAGTTACACACTAGAGACAGACACTGAAGAAATTGTGATTAGCAACAGGACTGAAAGGGCCTGATTCCAGGGAAATCTCCATCATCATACAAAAACATCCCTGTCAGACAGAGAACAAGTACAGTTCTTAAGGAGGTATTCAGCTTCATTTCCCCAACACTATCCTCTTTCCTCCTGCAACCCTCTGCCTCATTCACTACACACCTTCCAAATTCTGCAACAAATGAGGAACAGACAACAGCTTCATTCCCACATCATCGTCCATCCTATGCACTGATTCGTCCATCCTATGCCCTGTGGAAAAAATAGGTCGTAATCATGTTATTAAAGGCTGTATCAACATGCCTTCATGCCAGGAGGCCAAGCAAGGGTTGCCCAGGCAACCTGACTTCTTCCACTTCCCAGGGTGTGACATGTAGACGTTTACATTCTTCTAACATCACCAGAAAACCCCCTCCCCAAAAAAAAAAAAATCAAAAAAACCCCCATAACACAAAGAGCACCTCAAATGTCATTGTGTGGAGCTGTGTCTGAGCCATCAGGAGGTTTCAGGTACCCACACGTGCATTGTTGCTCTTTGCCGTCAGAGCTATGGAGGAAACCTCAGCAGGCAGAGCAAGCAAGTTGGGCAGGATGGAGGGGTGAAGCACACATTTGAGGAGTGGATTTCACAAGAGAAGAGGGCTGAGACTGTATCCTTGGGCTTGACAGTTTGTTCTAGAAAGAGGGGGTAGCATATGATCATAGCTCCTTGTTGTCTTTGCCTCTCTAAGTTCCCTCCAACTATCTTTAATCTTTGCTCCCACAACTTGTTTAAGTCTCTTATTTCCTCTCTTCTCTGTCCACTGGTCCCTTCTTGTTGCTCTTCACCCCTACTTGGTTCCTGAGGTCTCCTCTCCTACCCTTCACACCCATGTCTGGACTCACCTACCTTCACTTTCTCCATCGTCTCCCCTCCCTGTTCCTGTGGGCTGGGGAAGTGCCAGCAGCACCAGGGCTTGCTGCCTGCCCTCTGCACATGACTCCTGCCCTGTAAAGCCAGCTCCTCTGGGAGGATATGTAGTACTGCGGACAAAGACCCAGAGTCTGGCACAAATCAACAGGCTGGAGTGTGGCCAGTGAGACTCTGCAGAGAACTCAACTAGTGAGAAAGAGTAATTTAACAACCCCCTCTTTTTCCTTTTCTTTAAATTTTCCTGCATATTTGGCTTTTCCCAGTGGCATTGAAAGGTACATTCACAGTAGAGTGCACCCTTTTTCCCCTGTCCCCTCTGAAACCTGCTGCTGTCAGATATGACTACCACCCCTTCCAGGGATATAGTCAGGGCATGCACAGGCTCTCCTCTTCCGTTCCTGTAGGCCTAGCCAGGAGAAGAGGACTTAACGGACCAGTTTTATCCTTGTTAATCACTATCATGTACAGCACATCCTGAAAGAGTTGCACAGGTTCCATCAGTCCCTACAACAGGGGCCCATAAGGAGAAACCCAGACCCTCCTGAAAGCTGATTAAACATAGAAGTGGGCAACAGAAATCACTGGTTGTTTTATTTTGTTTGGTTGGGGTTTTTTTAAATTTTGAGATGGATATCTCTGTGGCTGACCCACAGCCTTTTTTAAGATGTCTTTGTTAAGTCCTTTTTAATGTCTCCCTTCAAGCACCATCTTGAACTGTTTTAACTACACTTCCCACATTTAGCTGGACACTCCTCGGGAGTTGCATGGGATATTTAAAAGTTTGGCACCATTAAACACCCAAGAAACAGGATCTGGTAAAGGAACACATCTGTCAGGTTTGTACACAGTAGTATCACACAGAGTTACCTGTATTATGGGGCCAGGAAATTTGCTAATACCCTCTTCACCTATCACACGTTTTAAAACAGTAGTGTAGTTATAGGTATGATGGTCTAAGGATATGAGTAAAGCTTTATAGGGAAAGAGACTGACTTTCAGACATAAGGTTTTTTCACCCTTCCCTCTGCTATTTACCCAGTGGAAAAAGCAGTGAAAAAATTACGTAGATCCAAGACTCATGCTTAGGAAAAAAAAATACAGCAAAACAAAACAGAAAAACAGCTTATGTACAAAAGAAAAGTCATGGCAGCGTGTTGTTCAGTAGCAAGAAAGGTGAAAGATAATTTGATTTTTTTTTCTTCAGAGGCAAATCCCCTGAAAACCACAGCTTTCCTAACTGCAATCCACACATGTACACATACAGAGTCCTCATCACCACTGTACCCCTTCATCCTCTCCATGTTATGTCCTACATGCTAAAGTATTGGTATCTGTTTGGACACTTGATCTTTCCTGGCCACCTTTTCCGATTACATCAATATTATTTCTCTAAGCTTAGAAAGGAACAGCTACAAGTTATCTGTCCACAGGAGCACTCTGGTTTGTGTTTTCATCTAGAGATTAGCAAAAAGGGAGCTTTGTTTCTTAGTCTGGTCAAGCAATTATTTTTATGTTAAGGAACATCCGAAATGTCTCCCACCATAGAGGAAGTCAAAGAGAATCGCACAGGGGGGTGGGTTTCCATGGAAGCACCAAGTTTGACACTTAGGTAACTGATGATACAAGTTTGACACTTAGGTAACTGATGATACAGTGTCTCAAGTGGTGCACTTCCCAGCACACCCAGACACCGCAGGGCTGGGTGCTGGTGCAGCCAAGACCAGCCTGCAGCACATGACCTGTTCCAGGCAACAAAGAGAACCTCCACTCCCACACAAAGGAAAAGAATGCATCCTATAAAAATGATGAAAGCCATCTAAAGTATAACAAACCTTTAAAAGGTATAAGGACAGCTGGTGCTTTGGGATTTCCAATTCCCTTAAATATTCTTTTCTCCTGTTTGTTAAACAGATCTCCATACTTTCTTAGCACTTACTTCACTTCAGTCAAAATGACTGTCCTGCAGCTGCACTGAAATGTATGTTTGTTTCTTGTTCCACAGGGTAACAGGGAAGAGATGGTGAAGTTTCTGGACCAATTGGTATTAAAAAGACTGTACTGAATTAATATTATCAAAATGTTTCATATTTTCCTGATTAAAGTTGACTTTTTTGGATAACATTTTGAAATATTTTTCCACAAAATGCAATAAGTCTGTTTTAAAAATAATATTTCAATACATAGTTGAATAAAAATAATTTCCTTGATGCAAAAATGAATTTTAACTTTTATTTCTAAAAGAAGACAAATTGTTAAGCCAACTGATGAAATTTTAAGACTCAAAACATATTAGAGATGATTTAATGGTGTCTAATTAACACACCTAGATTTCTTAACCATTAAAGAAAAAAAAAAACCACAACCACATAAACCCAAAGATCTCTTTACAATGGCAAATTATTCCTGCTTGAAATCACAAAGTATATCAATCACTCAAAAATAAAGCCACTTAAAGATGCTGTGGAATCAGTTCCCCTTGTGCAACCAACATCACCCCTGGGACAGGCCACCAAAGAGAAGGGCAATGTTACTCTACAACACTTCAGACTCCTATCAATGTCCCTTCTTTCACCTAGTTTCCCATGTAAGCACAGTCCCATACTATCTTACTGGTTGAGCATCGCCCATCAGCTGCCTACCCTCATTTTCTCCAGGCAGAGGTTGTTTCTGTAGCTGCCAGATCTTTCAACTGCAGCTGGACCACTGTCTGGACATTTAGTTGTTCTCTTTAGAGACATCTCCCACAAGAGCACTGGAAAACCACTCCCACCCTACAGACCATTAAAACCAACAGATAAATTTTGCTTCCTTTTTTTCCCACCCAATATGTAGATGGCCACCTCCCCAAGAAGAAGCAGGGCCTACAGTGGCACTCTCCACTATGGGCACTACAGCCAAAAGGACAAGTAAAAGCTTTCAGCTGGCAAAGGGAATTATGTGATTCTTCAGAAAGGAAAATCAGCCTGCTCCCTGCTCGGAGAGCAATTCAAAATTAAATTTTCTTCCATCCCAGAAATACGTTACCCTCTAGAATGCTGCTTCTTTTTATTATGGAACTCATATCAACTGCCAAAATAGGTACATATGAAACTGGAACTCCTGTAATGATCTGTTATATTGGATACACTAATTTGACCGATATGTATGAGTAAAATTACAGTGGTGTTTTCTGCTGGAAGGGACCACAAGTGAGCAGTTTATCATTTAAACGTATTGGGAGTAATTCAATCACAGGAGGTGGTTACAACAATGAAACGAGGAATAATAAACAGGAACACAATGGCCCCTAACTAGAGCAAAACAGTTTCCAGCCCTTTCAGATGGAAAACAAAGAATAAAACAAATCACAAACAAAACCCTCTCCACACAGACAGGAAAGCTCAACAATGGAGTCAAGGGAAAATAGGGGATATCTGCATCAGGCTCAATGGCATCCTTTCTCCCAGACAAATACCAGCTTTTTACCCATTCCCTGCTATAGCAACTACGGGTATATGATTATAACACACAAAAGCAGAGAAATGCTTTCTTCTAGTTACTGATCCACTGCAGGACACATGGTCTGTGCTTCGACCACATTCTTAATTCAGGATTTCTACTTTTCTCCTGTCCTCACTCAGACCATCAACACTCCCATGCAACCAGAATGAGAGAGAAGGTCCTTCCTTCAACAGCTTAATCTTACTTCATCCTTTTGATACTGCTCCTCTCTTACTCTCTCCCCTACAGCAATGCAGCATCCCTCCAGAGCTGGGTCAAGAAAGCCTTAAAGTGTGGGGCTGCAGAAAAGAGTTTAAAGAAAAAAGTGAGGAAAGAAATAATAAAAAAACACCAATAACATCCCCAACAAATCCATCATCAACAAGGAGGCAGAAATGACCATGTTCTGAACAATTTATAGTTTGCAAAAGGTGTTGTACTGACACCTGCTATATCTAAATGTATTTGCAGTCAAGAGAATCCACAGTATCAAGATGTGAAATAATGCTCTGTTTTTCACATGAAAGGGAGTCCCTCCCTTAAGCAGGAGTATACTCCTACCATGAAACTGCTGATAGAAGTAAATCAGTCACAAATAATAGCCATAAAACCATTTTGACACTTGGCATTCCTCTATGGGCAATAACTTTATCCATGGCTTAAATAAATCCCTCTAGATACACTTGCCTCTTTATTATTTTCCTTAAAGCAAACTCAGGTAATTTGTTTTTTCTTTCCCCTAAAATATATTTTATTTCATCTGCAAAATCAAGAAGCTGACTGAGAAAAGTCAAACATAGGAGATGGGAAACTCCAAGTCAAATTGTGAGACATTTTGTAGCCTCAGAGATAGGTTTTCTCAAGATCCACCGTTTACTGTGAGGAAGGTCTGCAAAAAGGAGATGGGGGGGATGCAGATCACCAGGTTAATGGCTGTTCACATACCCCTATGCTTTTCAGAAAACAGCATTTACATTGCAAAGGCATGTTGTGTGATGCAAATCCAGGAACTGCAACCCCAGACACACAATTACATGCAAGCAAGCTAATTACTACCAGTGTGCATCAAAAATCACTCCAATGATTATGGTGGTATGTATACCACAGACTCTAGCCAGGCTTTCTCACTGCTCACTGATAAAGACTGTTTTATTCATTAGACACTGATAATGGTCTTTTTCTATCCTGCATGAAGTCTGTCTCAGTGCTGACTGATGCCTTTAACAGTGAGTGACTGAAGCTACAGTTACCCCAGAGATCTCTGACAGCAAGTATCAGACAAGCGCAGAAGCATCACTTCTGGGCGAGGTCTCCCTGCAGCTCCTGGGATCAGAGGAGGTAGGGTTTGAAAAAAACGGGAAAACAAGAAATATTTTCACTGTTTTCTGACTAGTGCATAGTCTGACACAGATTGCAAGTGACAATGCAAAATGGGTGTTTATGGGCAGAGTCAGGCTTGTGAGAAGGAGGGGCAGGAGCCTGCATCGTATCTGACAGGTGCACTGGTGAGATGAAGATCCAGAAACTCTTTATCTTTGTTGTAATTAGACACACACACACACACACACACGTGTGAACACACACAGAAGTCTCTTCTGCAAAGTACCCTGCAAGACAGGATCTTGGCTATTTCAGTGATAATTCTGGTGATGAGAGGAGTCAGCTCTTTCCAAAAGCACCAGAAAACCAAGAAACTGATAATTTAGACTCTCAAGCAAAAACTGCACCCTAGTTCTGCCACTTGCAGCAACTTCCCATCCCTAAAGCAGCATCACTCAGATGATGCAGGAGAGGAAAGCAAAACAGCTATTGGAGTAAAGCTTTAAAGAGAAACTGTGGTTTAAGTTTCCCATGGGGCTGGCACATAGGGGGTTTGAGTGCTGCTGCTTCTCCAAACTAAAAAAGTAAATGTTGGCTGATGGGCAGGGTCCCAGCAAGCAGCTTCCTTATAACACAGTTTCCAGAGGCACACAGAGCTGAAGGCGCACTCTTGTAGCCGTGGTAAAATTCTTCAAGAGATGTCTCTAAAGACACACGGCACTGCAAGACAAGACTATAATTACTAGGATTGTTCAACAGGCCAAGTAGTTTTAAACACAGTGCTGGAGTTTGGAATGGATTTTCAAGAAAAGTAAAATGAATGAATGAATGAATGAATGAATGAATGGGATGATTTTACAGGCAATAAATGGATAATTTGATTCTGGGCAGCAATGCCATGTGCAGCCTTTACAGAAAAGCTGGGGGATTCGCAGTTTTCTCTCCTACTCACCGGGCACTACTCCTTTGATGTCGCTTTCTGTGTTCATCCTGTTCTTGTGTGTGAACTGAAGGATCAGTTCCTTGGATGCCTCAAATTGTTGTGTAGCCATCAACCACCGAAGGGACTCTGGGAAAATACTTCGAAGACAGAAAACAGGTTATGATTTCTTCCAAGTTTCTGTCAGAGGATGAACTGATAGAGTTTTAGCCGCTCATTTAACCACTCAGGAGCTATGTAAATATTTCAACATGCAGAATAATCACTCGTGAAATAAAAAAAGAGGGAAAACCAATTCAGAATGTGCAAATTAATGACATTTTCTTTTACCTTGCGTCACAAACGATAGAGGAACTGTCCTATCCCATGGAAATAGGACAAATCAGAATTTTATAACATATTCCAGGTGCTCTGTCCATTAATATAATTTTGAAAAAACTGGGAGGAGGAGGCAGTGCTGTCTGCAATAGACATTTGCTGCCAAGAAGAGAATGAATGAGATGTGCAGTTAACACATGGTAATTCAGACCAAAGAAGGAAAATAGCTAACAGAAGTAATTTAGGTTCTCTTCTAAAGACAGAGAAAGAGAAGAATTACTTCTTAGGATTATATTGCAACATATTTTCTCAGGTTTTAAACATGTTAAAAACCTTCTCCCATGTATGCAGTCATTCTTTATACAGGTCAGTATCGTGTGTGTTCCAGACAATATTTAGTTGTTGTTTTAAAAGCTTCCCTTAGTAAAGACAATATTGTGTTAGTTGAGTTGCCTTAAAAATATATACACGCACACAGTTAAAAAAGCTTTCTGTCCAGTTGTTTCCTTCAAGTGCTGATGTTTACCAGATTCATGAGCTTAACTGATCATTCTTCCTTTTTTTTTTCAGATGAGTTTATTTTAATAAAAAAACAAAAGAAACATGTAGATCTTAGAATAAAAAACCAAAATCTCCCGTACTTCTATAGATATGAAAACTTTCAGATCTCACTCCAAGCACATTTTTCTCTCATGTTAAGGCTTCACTTTCACTACACTTTCAAAAGACCTTACTAAGAACAATTTAACAACTACTTTTAACTTTAAATATATAATAAACCTCAAATTCCCTTTACAAAGCACTGATCTTTGCTGTGGATGCAGCTCAGTTCTTATACTTCCAAGCAGTCAACTGCACCATCTCTTAGGTTGATACAATTTGGAAGACCCCTTAGCAAAACCTCCAAACGAGACAGAGAAAGTATTAAGTAATTTTTTGAAAAAGAAGTAGAAAGGAGAGAAGTCAGGCAAACTGCAGTCTAAACGATAACAGCCAATAAAAATATATAACAGCTCTGATGACAGCCATTCATCTTGACAGTTTATTTATTACCTCCCTACTAGTATCGTGCTGCACAGATGCTTTGGCATATCCTCCTGCAGTAAGTCTTGTATAGAAAAAGCATTTTTTTAAATACTAAAAACCTTTTGAATGCAAAATCTCTGCATGCTTGGTTCTGGAGAGGAGACAGCCTCAGACACTAGGCTAAAGGTTTCAGATTTTGAACAGTCTGCTTAAAGGTCCCAAACAACTCCCATAATGACCACCAGCATCTACGAAAAGAAAGGGAGCCACAAGGATGGGTATTGCACACTGGGGAAAAATGCTGTCTCTGTTTTCCAGCTCCTGCAGTTTTCTCAAACTGGAAGTGCTAAAGCCTCACATCTTTCAGCTACTCCATCATTAAGTGTGAGCAGTGGGAGGTTCATTAAGGATCTTTAAAAACTTGTGTGCTGCCTTGAGCCCAGGTTACCAGGCACAGCAAGGGGAAGCGCTGGCCGCCCCATCTCTGTGCAAGCACCTGAGCTCATTTGTGGAGCATGGATCCTGCAGCCAAGCATCATCTGTATGCACCTACTGTTGCTGTACCAAGTACCATCACAAACTCAAAAGTTAAAAAAAAAGAAAAAAACCCCCATAAACCCAATCCCTCAGTCTCAGTGGACTTCTGCACAGAAATCTGTTCACCACCTCATGCTTTATCACCTGGCATTAAATACTAATTGAATGAAGCTGAGACAGGTTACTGCTGAGGGTGGGCAGTTGCCCAGATCAGCAGGCTGAGTTGACTGTGTATGTGGCCAAAAGCAGAGCAAATCTATAGGTGAGAGAGGGCTAAGCCCCAGCCTGAAGAGGCAAACGCCAGTCTCACAGCAGAAGATGGAAGTAAAGAGAATATAGAGGAAGGAGGAGGCAGTGCAGGGGCTGTTCACAACATCTGTTATTGAACTCACTGCTTTAGGTACATGATGGCAAATTAACAAGCAGTGTTCTTCTTTTATTACCCATCAGTTAGTTTTCTTCCTTCATTCGTGACACATGCTGAGGGTCCATGTTCCGTTTGGAGGAAAGGAAAGAGGCAATGAAATGGTAGCACTTTCAGGAGAATATACAACAGATGGAAGAGAAAAGCCTAAGAGAAAAGTACATACTGTACTGACAGTATAATTAAACAGGCATCCTAACCAGAGCCCATTTCCGCAAATGGAAAAACCCTGGGCAACACAAATCCTGATTCTTTGGCTGTTACCACTATTTATCAAGCTGCCATAACCAACATTATATGAGGGGGATCTATTTCCTTGGTTTGCCTGTCCTATACAGCCAAAAAGCCACAGAGCTCTCGCAGATTACAAAATAAATTCTAACATTTCCTATTGCTTTCAATGTCACCCAGGAACAATCTCTCGCCAGGAACATACAAGACCCTGTCACAGCCACCTGGAAAACACGCAACGTTCAGAAGACTGCTGAGGGGTGCCTGCTGTCCATTCCATCTACTGGGTTCATTAGGCATCTTCATACTACTGTACTATCCTTTGGACACGTATCTGTAAACATTATGCTTGATACTGGGTTCTGTTCAGTGGTGGATATAAGGCATTTCAGCAGGTGGCATCGCAACAGGAAGCAGACCTGCACATGGATAACATACGGCAGGTACGGGAGGGGAGAATGGTATCATGCATAAAAAAACCCACTCTGCAGTATTCATTGAGATGAACACTGACAAGATAAGACTATTTAAATGTTATGTTGAAATACAGGGGTGAAACCTCTGCCATTATCTTGCAAAAGACTTGTAACTTTCTCCTGTGTGCTGCATTTTGCCCATGCTGCAGCATGTCTGCCCTGGGAAAAAGCAATAAAATCCCCACTGAGAGTCACCACCATGGACACAAGAGAACTCTGGAAGAAGTTGATACAAGAATATAACTGTTAAAAGTTCTTACATCCTGTAACAAGTTTGCACACATTGCAACTTGTCAGGCATCACAGCTAGCAGCCTAGCCTCCCATGCGTACATAAACAACTTGGTCCTGCACAGTGTGATGGTCATTTCTCTGAGTGCACAGCAACTAATATTTTAGACTTGTTAGTATTATCTTTAAAATGAATGATCTAGCCTGTTCTTACTCTTATGGTTTTGTACAACACTGCTCTCATAAGCCTCTGTTGTGTTATGCCGCCACTGCGTGTCACTATTAAGACAGAACAACAAAGCAAGATTTTTGGGAGGTTTAAAAAGTCACAGTGGGGATGGACCTGGTACCATCCCCAAGGTGAAAGCCATCCTACCTCTCTCAGGATAGCTGTATTAATGCCCTGCCACAGGCAGAGAGGAGTGGGAGCAGCAGGAGTGGGGAATTCCTTGTGGGAACAATCCTGAACCACTGCCTGGAACAGACCACCCACACAGACTTCAGCATAGTGTGAGCTAATTTGGGCAAAATCAAGTCTAGTTCAGGACTGACTACCTCATGTACACAAGATATCCAAGCGTGTTTGTTGAAGAGCTGACACACATTATTTTTAACCTCTCTTGGATAACTCAGGCCAAAGAAACGAACAGTGACAGTACAGAACCACAACACAGGTATTAAGGGAAAATGTAGCCATGCAGTCATAATCTGACAACAGCTTGGCTGAGATGCATCCTCTCAAAACTGTTTTTGTCTCTAAAGGGGAAGCGACAGACAGAATAACAGCAAAATACAAATTGCACCTCAATCAAAGAGGACCATCTCTCAAGTTCCCACCTTGCCACAGCATGTAACGTATGTGTGTGCTACAGCAGATTATAAAGCTATTGTTATTTCAAAGTCAAGTCTTTGCACAAGGTGAACGGAATAACAAAGGGAAAGGCTCATATGTATTGTGAAGCACACGCACTTCCCGACAGTGAAGTACTGCCCAAGTCCCCGCATTAGGAGCTCATGTTGCCTTTAACCTGACAGGAGGAAGAAATACTTACACCCAGTAAAGCAGCATCAGCAGGAAAGGACAGATGATGACTGCCTGGAGGACCTGCCAGTCCCTGCAGAGGGCAGCCAGCCCCGGCATGAGGAACTGCCCCGCCATTTCAATGAAGCTCGCCACCATGGTGATCATGAACCGGTGCCCAGGAGGACAGAGCTCTATCCCTGAAACACAGAGCACACACAAACACATTAGCCTCCCCACCAGCAAAGACACCCCAAGAGCACCTCTATGAAACTTTCAGGAGTTCATGTCCTTTGAGACCTTTGGTCAAAGCTATGCAGTATCACATAAATTTTGCTTCCTCCTGTATTTAGGCTTCAAACACCCTAGCAGATCTAGAGAAGCTCATTATCAGCTGGCTATGGTGAAACATCACAACTTCCATACCTAGTGCCTCTCCTGCAGACCTGCTGTAACCTCATTGCCAGATTTCCTTCAGTCTCTGCCTAGAGAAGCATTTCACCAAATTGTAAGATATTTATCTTTAAAAGGAAATGTAGAATAAAATAAAAGCCAAAGATTTTGGGTCATGCCTTTTCACACTTCTCAGAAACACCACATGCCCTTCCAATCAGTTTGCTGGGAGGTGGAAGAGCACAGCTCTCAGCAGGATGCAGGCTCCCAGCTCATACGGGATGCCACCTGTCCACAGTTTAACATGCTCCAACTCAGCCAGTTTCAAGTTGGATTTTGCTGAGTGGGTTGTTTCTGGGTTTGCTTTTTGCAATAGCTTATCTAGATCAACTTTCAAACAAGTCAACCTTCCATCTGTCTTATCCTGCCTTCCACCCTTCCTTTTGCTGTGGGGTAATTTACTACCATCATTGGTGTCTTTGGTTGTCTCAGCTGCCTGCTGACAAGCGAGTTCAGTAGATAAAACGTCTCCTTAAATCCTGAATTCTGGCTATCTTTATTCAGTCAGAAGACGAATTTATCAGAATCACAGCTTAACAACAAAATTAAAAAGTCACAGAAGAAATAGCAAACAGAAAAATTGGACTACCTTGTGGAAATTTTTTCACCGGTCAGACTGCAACATATTTGCCATTTGAGCACACTTACTTCTACAGATTAATACTGAAGTGCAATAAACCTGCCACAAATGCGTAGTACTTATTGGAATGCTGATACAGAAACAGGTTCATAAACATTTGTGATAAACATTTGTGATATGTCGCTGTTGCCTTTTTTTTTGGGATGTTTCCTGTGGCTGTTTTAAATTAGAATTTAATGGTTATTAAAACTGTAATTGAAAAGCTATAAGAAAATAAGAAGAGATGACAGCTGCTCCTTCATTCACTCTCTCATCTGTAGCTTGTCAGCATTTATCACTGTAACACAGATTTAAACTAACCGACCAAAAACTAGCCTGTAGATCAAATCCAGGATTAAACACCACACATTTTTCTCCCTTCCTTTTCAGCCCACAAAATCTATCAATGAATTTTTGCCAAAACAGAAGTAAAATGTATCTGTTGTAAGGCAGCCCAAATTTTCATTAGCCTAACCACAAACATAGCAGCTTTGGAAAAGAAAGAGGGGTAAAAAGCCCTCAAAGACTCTCACATGCTATGAAAGGCTTTTACATTTTAATTAGGAAAACAAGATTAAAACACAGAGCTCCTTATGACATTAATATGGTTTCATTTCTACTAATGAAGTATCCCAAGCCTAGGAAACATTTTTTGTTCTATGCAAAGAGGTCACTTCCGTTTTATTTCTCTAATCTCCAAATAAAAAGTGCTTCTGTTTGTTTTTCTAAACCTTAAAGTCACAGTTACTCACACTCTAATATATATTCCTTCATTAAGTACAAGGTCAAGTTTTGTTGCTATAGAAACAGGAAGTCTACATTACATATGTAAGGCTTCGGCATTTCAATTGCATTGCTCAGGTAAGTATCAGGTAAAAAAAATAACCAAGATATCAACTTCCATATGAAGTCAGGAAAGGTGTCCAAATAATAAAAGCATATTTATATAATCCCTGCTCTAGCTGGCTGAGCGTGACTTTCAAGCAATGGTAGCAGTATATGAAATATCACATTTCTGTTGAAATGTTCCACATATTAGGACAGCCTACTGACTTTCCAACATATCTGGCTTCAATTTTACATGATAAAAGATTCAGCACTGGAGTTTTTAGCAACCATCTATCAGTAAACCTTTTCCTTTTCCCACCTCTGCAGCAAAGTCACCCTCTATAGCAGCTCTGCTTTGGACCCAGGAAAGGCACCCTGCTGATGCTCACACTGACGCTGTGATGCACCTAGGCACAAGGCCTCTGGGGCTGCAACAGTTTTTACTCAGTTCACACCAAAAACTACCAGCTCAGGCAAAATCAGTACAAGACAGAGATCAGCTTTATCCACCCACAGCAAATTGAGCAAGCAAGCTCTATCTCCCTGAAACAATGAAAAGGTTTCTGCCTCAACTACTTTGTGAAGCACAGAGCAAATCCTTGTCATACACAGAAATCATGGAAATTACCATCAGTACCAAAAAACTCCCAGATACACCCATTTGCTCTACTTGGAAAATTTTGTGCGAGCAAGGAGACAGCCACGTAAACAATTCTGCTTTCTTGTCCAGCATTTCTACTCTATGCAGCACAGTCAGAGTAGCAGATTCAACTTAGATGCCTAATTTCTCTAAGTCCCAGGCAAGTGATCATATGGGCAAGTTGAAACCTGTACGAAAAACAGGCCTGCAGTATTTGGGCCGTGAAACTGGAGATGCCCAGGACATGTGGGACAGACTTTCTCACTGCTGATGGGCACTAAGAAACTGTGGACATCACAAGCACAGAAGCTGGACCCAGCTCAAATCCTGTGGCACAACTGTTCCACACGCTGCAAGCACAACCCAGCCTGAAGGGAACTGCCTTACCGCAGGTGTGATCCAGACCTGGGCCCCACAGGCATCACAGGCCCAAGACACTGAACACACAAGGTTCATTGCACAGTGTATACCTCTGGCTGGGAAGTGTGGAAACAGTCCTGGGGCCAGACATGTTACAACTGCAAGCATTCAGACTTGCTGGGACATGGGTGAAGAGGGAGCTAATGAAGAACCTCTGCAACGGCCCGGGGGCTCAGTCCCACTGCATGTGGAGCTGCTCCCTTGTGCAGCAGGCTGCTGCCCTGGGAATCAGCAGAGAAAGTCAACATAAAACCACAGGTCAGATAACAGGTTACCCACTGCAAATGCAACAGGCACTGGTGACAAGGGGTACGTGAACGTTGCATCAGAAAGGGCAAGTTGCCTTTGCTAACAGTTTCTCTCCCTGGCTCTGGGATGGACAACCCACTGGGCTGATATCCTTCACAATAATTTTTCAGGCAACTTCTTCTGAAAAGAACATGGGAAATAGAGTTAAAATCACCCAAGTATGCCACAGCCTGACATCTGAAAGTGCTGCCCTCTTCCCTCTCCAGCCAGCTTTTCTTTCTCACCCTCTCCATCTGCAGCTGTGGAAGGAGCAGTCTGTTTAGAGTAGATACATACAGACAGGAGATGGGGGAGGACTGCAGTAACACTGGGTTAACATCAGCTCATGCTGCCACAGAGCATGGCCCTGTGTAGCCCAGCTCCTCCAAATCCTACCAGGTGAGCTGTCATTGCCATGAAGGGGTTAAGAGCCACATCTCATCCTTTCTCACTTGATCTTACATTAGAACACTCGTAACAATCTGTTTCAGATTTCAGAAATCCTCGTCTGTTTTAAAAGGGTGATATTTATTCTCAGAATATTTGCACAAGGATGAACAGCAAATACTTTTATTAAAAAAAAAAATAAAGCTGTAAGTCATTTGCAAATAATATATCAAGAAGAAAAAGAGGTTACATCACACTGCCTGAACAACTCTCTAGTATTCACTTGCCCATCTCCAGTCCCAAAACACAAAGCAATTCTTGCACTGCAGGCCAAGTATAAGTTTCATCAGAAACCACAAGGTAGGAGCTTTTTGTGCCTTTGCAGTTTTCTCTCCCTGCCCAGTTTCCATCTGTGAGCCACCAAGACTATAATTATATAGGAGTACCCCTTGGAGAAAATGGCCAAGACAAAGCACCTGAAGTCTGGCTAACAGCATTCACACTGAAAAAAAATCCCCAAGGAGACAGTCTGATTCTAGATTCACATTCACAATTTCACATTATATTAAAAAAAAAAACACAAGCAAAATCCCCCAATTTCTGACAGTTTCCTTCATATTACTACACACCCCATACTCTTAATTTCTTCCATCTAATTGCTCCTCTAACATGTTCCTCTAATCCAAAAGGGAGAGAAGCAATAAGAGTCAGATAAACAAGACCCGTACTATCACTTGAGCAGAAGAATGCTCAGGTAACACAGCTTTAGGTGTAAAATGTGGGACACCAGAAATTCCTAGTGGTGGTAGCATCCTATAGCTCTAGGGCTCTGTTTGCCTCTCAGCCCCAGCAGCTGCTCAGCTCAGCCAAGAGTCATGTACAGGCTGAGGCCCTGAGCTAGGATTTTGCATTTGGACTCTGCTTTTTAACAGAGCACAAAAGGAAAGAAAAATATCTCAGAGCACTTAGTTTCCCAAGCTGTTCAGCACCTCCAGCATGTCCCACCACCTCCATGCTCCCAGAGCTGACCCTTTTGGCACAGTGAGCTCCACTACCTCTGTCACAATGATCTTTAACACTGCTCGGAGGTGACCCTGTCCCTGCTGCTGCTGTATTTCCTAATTCCCACCAAGCTCTCTCAAACCTCAGGGACCTTTTCCTCCGCCAGCACTCTCTGTGGGATTTGCTTTCTGCTGTAAACAAATCATCTCACTGGATAGTCCTAGAATATCATGGCCCCCAAGTTAGCTTTTGGCAAAAATTATCAGCAACTCCCAGATAAGTTTGCAGCTGGTTGCTGGTACATAAAATCCAGAGTATCTACTTTTATACTCAAATTTCCACTAAGTTACTAGACACAAACTTCAAATAGCTGCAAGCCCTACCCATGGGTTATGTACACTTCTCATCCTAACTAGTGCGCTTCTGATTCAGTACTGGTTGAAATGGCCCCAGTTAAACCAGCATTTGCTTCTGGTTGCATTTAGACAAGGAGCACATCTTCTTGATTGTTTTTGCTGTCACCAGAAGGGAAGAAGCATCACGTGCACATACAGTTTATTAGAGAAGAGTAAATGAAGTAGGCCGTGGAAGAAAAGGTTATCACACGCACTGGAGTGCACAGACAACCACCAATTGATGTAAACACAGGACAGAGACAGAGTGAAAGGGAAGGAAAAATCTAATTTCCCCTCTGGAGAAATCCAATCCATTGCCAAGCAAAGAGAACAGTAATAGACTGAACCTCCAATGGTTTAGCAAAAAAAATAGGATTATTCTCCCTCCTCAACAGCACATGAGGACAGAATTTACTCTAAGATACATCTAGGAAGTGACACAGGTGCTTCTTCGAAGGCACTTTTCTACATACAGTCGATTTGGTGAGAGGTTCTTTTAAATGCATACTAGCCCGCAATTTAATTAACACATTTAATATGTGTCAAATCAGTCATCCGTGAACTGACATAAGCTGGCCTGATGGGGCTGTCAGCCTGGCACCAGGGCAGGCAGCCAGCATGACACCTCAGCAGATGTGTAGCAGCACTCTTTGTTTCTGACCTGGACAGACATCCCGTGTCTACTGGATGGAGCTATCTGATAGGTAAATATCTCATCAGAACATACACCTTTCTTACCAAAACTAGATCAGATGTTCATTTGGTATACAAGGACCACGATACTGCTAAAACTGATGCTAGGCAAAATACCCTTTAGATACATGACTTAGCCTCTGCTGCTGTGAACACTACAACATGCATAGAGAGACACAGCATGAAAAAAGGAAACATGGCTACACCTCTCATCCAAAATACAAGACACAACCTTCCCTCCCTACTTTCCACACACCTGACTCTCTCCTGTAAGGCACAAATGAGCAACACACCAACCCAATTTCAGGCCTCGTACTGCTAAACTGTGTCAAGATATTTCAGGAGGAGCTCTCCTCCGAGTTGCAGACAGTCTGTAGCTACCCACGGGTGGAAGGTTCGGACCACGAACATGGAGCCAGCTTGGGTTCAATGCAGGGTGTTCGCTCAACCCTCATTAACTCAGATGCAGGAGCTGTGGACTTTCCAGGCACAATGCACATGCTGCTGTGCAGGGAGCTGGGCAGGGCAAGGATGAGCTCGGCTCCTCCAGGTACAAGAGACCCTGATCACAGGCTGCCTGACTAGTGTGTGGGATGTAGAGATGCCTGCAATCATGCTCTGGATCCAAGCTGTCTCCCAAGGAGTAAGAGTGGCGGAGAAGGAAGCACATGTCATCCCTCTGTTCACCCCACGGCATCTGTATTTGCTGAGTTTTACATTGCACAAGACATACAACATCTTACAAAACAGACGGCTGACTGCATAAGAAACCTTTAACATACCATGCTGCCTGCCATTCACAAAGTAATAAAAACAAAGAAATGTTAAATCACAGTTGTGGTACTGCAGTTGCCATCTATCCTACTTCCAGAGGAGAGCAGCAGCATCTCTGCAGCTCCCGGCCAACACTGATTTTTGGTGACAGTTCCTGTATGTGAATAAAGGCATTATGAAACAAAACAAGGAGAATGCCCCTGGAAACCTAAATGGCAGTGATGAAGAGCATGAAAATCTGGTAGATACAGAACACACTCATTTCAGAATAAAGATGACTTAATTTAAATGGAATTAAAAAGTGATTAAAAACCTTTTCCATGACATAATATTTTCATATATGTTAACTGCTATGAAAAAATTTGTCTTCCACCTTCAGTCTATAATTTCCTATCCCCTTTAAGAGACTCTCCAAACCCATACCAATATTTGTTTATTTTTGCACAAAACTATGATTGCATAGAAATATATCAGACTTTTTCTTGTTCCAAAAAGGTGGCTTTCTCTAAAGGAAATGCACAACCAGTCATAGGAATATTTTGCAAATCTAACACCTCTGCTGTTCACAACAGCTGGCCCCTTTTCTCTTGGCAGGATCTAAATCATAACTGGCATCTTTTTGACAGGAATGTATGAGAGGAGCTGAAACAAAAACTGGTGTGAGATGTATCAGAGAAGCTTGTTTTCTTTGATGCTTTAGATGAAAGGGATCTGCATCTGTATTTGTTCGTGAATTTTTAATAATATCGTAGCCACTTAAAATAAGAACAGAGAAGAAATTCAATAGCTGGAAATCTGCATGTCTCTTGATTTACCAAGTGGCAACCAGTATTCCAACAGCAGCTGTTTATAAAGCTCAGTTTGCAACCTCCAGATGGATGATGGTTCTCAAAAAGGCAGGAACAAAGAAATAACAGCCTAACACCTTGTTTCAGGTTTATTAAATGTTTCCAGCTCGCTGAGACAGCAGGGCAGCCCCTCTCTACCCAAGTGCTGATCCCCCATGAGGTGCTCCTCCAAGCAGGATCTTTTAACCGTTATCATCATGCTGTTGGACAAGTGAATAAATGCACTGAGCCCTGGGTTTGGGTACATTCTCACAGAACTGCATATTGCTAACAGGAATTTAACACAGGAACCTTGAAGCTTATCAAGCAGAAAACACAAGCATGGAGGAAAACTCTAAATGGACAACCAAGAAATGCACTTGGTGCTCTCTAAGTCTTAACAAAGCACCACCTGCCTCCCTCAGACCAAAGGGGGGTGGCTTGTCCACACGCCCAGAGGTGAAGTACTACATACCCAGAGGCACAACTCCAGGAAAGCACCTTGCTCCTTTCGCTTGTGTCTACTTCATAACATGCCCTCCATATGCTTACATACTCAGAGACTAAGCAAACACTTGGGTAGCTGTTATTAAACTCTCACAAATACAGTTGTAACCCATACACACATGAATACATAAACACACACACATGCATATATATGGATATGTGTGTATATAGACACGTATATATAAGTGTAAAGGCAAAAGCCCCTGGTTCCTTTTCCTTCCCTGATCCCCTGGTGATATCAGAAGCAATCAGTGAGAAGAACCCCATTTCATCTCAGAGGACCTGAATTGCTCAGGTGGCATCCCCAGCATCAGAGAGAGCCCACAATACCACAGTGCTGGCTGAAAGCATGTGCCAAGGGCCAGCAGAAGTGCAGGTAATTAAATCAAAAGCAATTACTAAGCCTCTTCATGAAAGACTGTCACACATTAGGCCCCCAGGGCCACCCTTGTTTTTAAAGATTTATGCCAGACACTTTGGATAGACATTTAATGACCACTGTGAAAGGAGAACTGGGGGGATTCAGAGCCAATGAGCTGCTACATTTTGGGTGCTTTCAGCAATGTGCACATCACCAGAGAAGGAGGTGCCACTCAAACTAAGGGGTGACTTTCGCAATTATAGGTCTCTGTCTCTGGGATTCAGCATCAAGCCTGACACAGGTCTGAGGAAGGCAAAGGCAGGCAGACAGAATGGGAACACCCACCCAACAAGAGAGTACTCTGCTGAACACTGCACTCAACCATTGTGCCAGAATAAGCACAAGCATGACAGCCCCTGGTCAGATCTCCTCTAATTTTAAACCTATAATGATACAAAAATCAAAATGAGGCTGTGGTAATGTACAGATGTTGAGAAAATTCCTTCTGATATAAACACAGACGATGCACAGTTAGAAGTAGTATAGGTATTGTTTTTCTTCTTGCATTTCCCAATAAGCTTTTATTTTCCAAGTCACATTCTCATAAGGGAAGAAAAAATAATATTATAGGCAAAAAAAAAGGAAAGAACAGTGAAGATTTCCTTTTGGTCAACTGACTTTCAAGTGAAAAACTATGACATCTAACCGTGGGAGAAGATCTGCTTCTCGAAGCAATTCAAGTTGTATTTTTCATTCAAAATTAAGTCTTAAGTTTTTAATCACAGGTCTTTTTTGTTTCTATTAAATGCATGAGCTCTATGCTGTATAGAACACTTTTCATCACTCTGTGCACATGGAGTGATCTGTAGGGTGGGGTCTGCTTGTAGCTAGTTTGTGGATAGTTCTGCGGCAAACAGCATAATTAAGTGGGCTCAATGACAGTGCAGAAAACTTGTTGGGGAAAGAGCATTCCCCTTCTAGCTCTTCAAGCACATCTCTATTTCAAGCCAAGGTTAACTCAACAGGTTAGCACCTGTAGTTGCACACACAGAAGTGAACACAGTGGAACATCCCTCACATGATCCTGTCACATACATAATTAAAATGACCTCATAATTGTCAAAGCCTAAACATTCCTTAAATTTCTTCCTTGCTATCTTTACAAATACCATCCGTGAAAAGTTTTTTTCCCAAAAGTACAAGAATTCTTTGATTTGGTAACACCTAACTTGGGGGTGAAGAATAATAAAAAGGAAACTGGTATTACAATGCTTCCAGCACCTCATATTACCATGTAAATTGCTGTGATAAGGATGTCCATGCAATACTGAACCAGATGACCCAAAATCATCCACTGGGATTCAAAGTTTCCCCAGGATCATCCCTGAAAAATATGAGTTTGTACAAGAGTTTCTCACAGCCAAGAAGAATATGTAGCTTTACCAGTTTAAACCGGGGGAAGAGCTTAATACTTCTACTGAATGGACAGAAAACCTCCTATTGCTTTGCAATAACTTTGGAAAGAGAAAGCTCACTTTCCTTCATATCCTCCTTCCATGGAGGCTGGCAAGTAGGCTAGGAATAGACTGATTTCCCTAGATAGAAGACATCCTGCCATGGGGGTATGTTTGCTTTTCTGCAGTGAAAGACCTCTTTCAAGAAAACTCCTGCCACTTACGGAAGAGCTCAAATATGGCAACATTGCTGATTTGTTCCAAATAAAACTAGAATGAATTACTGAGCTAATTAATAACACAACATTAAAAGGAAACCGACCTCCTTGGAAAGAATCCAGCTGCAATTCATGAAAATGGATTTCAGTTGTTCCAATTACAACATTAGCAAACTTTGTACGCATCACAGATACAGCTAAAATTGTGATGATATATGCTCATACACACACCTTGAGAAACGAATGACTGTTAACCTCCTCTAGACAGTTCCTAACTATTTCTCTATTTTCTGTTTCAAATGCAAGTTCCTCTTGAGTGGTGCCTTCACTGTACCTGTGACTGTACAAAGTCAAAGACAAGACCTGTGGATGGAGGTAATGCTGCCTGGGAGACCAGCTAGCAGAGCCTGGTGCATACCTCACCTTGCCTAGGTACAGCCAAGGTCAGAGGACTCTAGGGAGGTTTTCTCTGCAGTAGTTCTGCTACTTACTTTGAAGACAATTGCACACAGTAAGCAGTTTATCCATGAAGATACTTGTATTTTCGTTTGTGCATCAATACTTGGGTTTCTTATAGTACATAAATGACAACATGACTCTTACCTGTTGCTTCCTATGCATGCAATGCCAGAGGTGCAGGGTGCATGGTGTTAGATTGTCCCTGCTCAGGAAACAGTTTCAGGTACATCAAAAAAATCCTCCTGTATTTACCACCCTTTTGTAGCAAAAGAAAAGCATGCAGAGGGTTGGAGAGGGAGGAAAAGCAGCAGAAAGAAGATGGTGGTCATGGAAGGGGAGGGGGGAATAAACTCATAAATATAATAAAGCTCATCATATCAGATTTCCTTTCCCACATTCAGCTATGAATAAATCATGTTGCTTGACACAACACAAATAATTCAGTTTCTGCTTCCAAATTTTCCTTTCGGTCTTCTTGCATAGACAGTAAGTGGATAAGAAAGGGTTGAACTGGAAAGATACAAGAGCTGAGCTCAGTTTTCAGCTCAAAAACCTATTTGCTTTGTAACCATATTCATCCATTTAAAGGAATGTGGTAAACTAGATGAGAATTTCTATCCACGAGAAAAAGGTTGAGTTATGGGCGGAAAAAAGGCTCTGTGCCTGATCCTGCCTTTCCTAGTAGGACAAGGGGTCCTCAGCACCCCCACCCATACCTCCAGGCATGCAGCAAATCTGAGCACACTGTGTTTCCCCTGGAAAACTGTCACAGAAACATCTTAGGGACTTGACTATTTCCCCAACCAGGTAACCACATATCCAACAGAAGATGCAACACACTCTCTGACTCTAGAGCAGCACGTGGCTCAAGGGCAAGGCATCCCGAGGGAAGGAGGGCAGAGCCCTTCGCCAGATCATTCACATCATAAACCTACAAACTGTTGTCTCAAAAATTTGTGGGAACAAGGAGAAACGGATTCCTGGCTTCAAGTTTACCTTTCAAGTTGCACAGTCCAAATAGGAAAATCACCTTGTACCTTACATCTAGATTTAACCAAGTTAGCAGCTAAAGAACTATATCCAGGAGGCATTCTGGGTTACGTGGGAAAGAAGTATAACTAAATTTGCAAGATCTGTTCTTACTGAAAAAAAGACAGTGGAGACATAATTTGAAAAAATAAAATTTATGTCCACTTACATTTATATATGTTTACAGAAGCAGAGAAAATGAAAACTGTTCCTCTGTCTTGCTGAGTGGTATTTTTAATCAAAATTAGAATTTCGCCAGGACCCCCAGAGAAAGCCATGAGGCTACATGAGGCTGTCTGAAACTGGACAGAACTCTTTACACACCCCTGTTCATTTGCACAACATTCCCAGACATAGGGAAGGTTTAATCAGTATTTTCTCATCTAAAAACCAGGACCAGGGCTGGTAGAACTGGAAAACTTGGAATTCAGGCTGGAACCACCAGGCACTTTGTCTGCTCCAGGTGACTCCTGAGGGGTTTGCACCAGGAAGTGCCCTCCTGCAGCACTGCCTGCTTCAATGTAGAACACCAAATTTAAGCTCAGGTTTTTAAGCGTAGGAGCTTCTGTTATCATAGCTGTTTGCTTATTTTAACAGGAATATTAGGCTATATATGGCTAAGTTGCAATGAAATACAGAATTTAGATATTAGAGCCAAAAAATCACTGTGTAAACAACAATTCAGTTAAGCAATTTCTTGAGCCACTTCCTCACATTTACAATTTAGCCAGATGTTTCACATGGAAGGAGGAATGTAATTTCTACCAAGAGTATGAATAGACAGAAGTAAACAAAAAAAACCCCTTTTCTAAATAAACTGACTTCCTTTCTAGCTCTTGCCCAAAGGAGAGGAAATGTCAGGCATTCATAAAGGCTGGGTGACATAACTCTGACCAGCTCCTGGTGAGTGAGGTGCTTGGACATCTGCTGCTCAGAGTCCAGCCTGACAGAGCCTCAGAGAACGTGCTTGCAAAGAGTTACTTGGTGCTGTGTTATCGTATGATGCTGTAATAACTCTAAACACCAAAAAAACCCAGCTCCTAAGATCACCATTTCAGTGGAAAAACCTCCATCCAGACATCACACACCTGCAACCTTTGCCTACATGAAGTTAAGCCATCAGTATAACCTTCACCCTGAGGTGGTTTTTCCTTTAACCTGAATAGAAGCTGTTGCTCAGATCACTTTGCGTTTGACACTGTAGGGCTATAAATAACACATCCACAACACAGCCTCGAACTCACTCGCATTTGATTAAAATAAAGTCAACTAAAAGCAGACCACCTTTGAAATGGAAACAAATGGATACAGAAGGGTTGAAGATTTAAAAGCCTGAGAATTTCTGAGCTAGTTACTCTCAGGCTGCCAGCTCCACTGCTGTCCTGGTATCATGAGCAATGTTTCTGCATAATCACAGAAAAAAAAAAAACAAAGCAAAAAGAATTTTTTTTCAGGGGGGTGTGGAATCTAGAACAACACAGAAATATAACCATAACAATAACACCACCACCACCAGGGACAAGCTTAACCACATTAACATATTCACTTATGACTGATAGAAGGCAATATGCAAGCTCCTAAAAGGACAAGACAAAACTGGGTTGAACAGAAATGGAACAAAGCAAATCATCAGCCCCTGCCTTGCCTCCGGTCAGCAGCACAGTTCACTGGCTGGCTGGCTGGCTAAGCCTTCTAACTTCTGGCCTTCCTCCTTTTAAGGGGAACTTAATTTATAGCCAATTTCTGAACTCCAGATATGAGAAATTGGAAAAACTGATATAGATTGAATCTCCTGGTTTTAAGCAGCACAGCTTAGTCTTAATATTGACCCAGCTGACTGGCAAAGAATCATCTGCAAACAGCAAAGAAGATTAAGATCCGAAGTGTGGTAGCAACTTAATTTCCAAATCCTTCTGCAACATAGGAAAACTCCCGGTGCAGTTCACCACACAGAGGAGAGCGGGGAGCAAAAAATATCCAAGTTCTGCTCAAAGAAAGAAAAGCGTAGGCGTGTGAGGCTTGTACTGATTTATTACCAGCTTATCTGGAGCTAACATATAAAACCAACTATAAAAGCAACAGATGTAAAATATTTTTCATTTAGAAAAATCTTTGCAAGCTCTTCTTTCCTAGAAAGTACAAAGACTCAATGCAGATTTTTCAATTTGAGCAAATGCCTGCAGAAGCATAACAAAAAAGAAAGAAATGTTAAGGCAGAAGAGAAAAAACCCCAAACCAAAACCAAAAACAAACCCGCTCTCCCCCTCACCTAAACACAAATAATGTAACAAAGGCCCTTGCATTCAAGTACAAGTTCTAAATACAAAAACTCTAAGCTTCAATTGACTGTTAAAAGTATCTTTCTCAGTAGTCAATTATTGATTAACCTCCTAAAAACATTCAAAGGATGCACAATTTATTTGGGAAGAATAGGAAATTGTAATTATAAAGACATCTGAATTTAATATTTCTTTATGACAGAAACAAAACGTAAGGCAATGAGACAGTTAACTAGCCAACATTAGAATGAGCTTCAGATGGACATTATTTTTGATGTTGAAAGAGCCATACCATCACAGCATCTGCAAATCAACATTTTCAACTAATGAACGTATGCCCAGTAGAAGGAGCACCTTACATTAAAAACACTCCTGCAGGCTGTGAAACAAGTTAGTGTAGACCTGACACTTCAGTTATGCTTCCACTTAGTGACTGACCACGCTATTTCTCCTTCAACAAAACACACTGGAATGTTAAAGGAGCCAAATGGACATTTGTAGCACTGCAAGCATTGCCACAAGTAACAGACAAGGCTTAATTAAAACAAGAGTACAATGTATAGCCTACCACTCTAAGAACGTGTTTCTCTTGATTATATCTCGCACCAACAGGTATTTCACATCAAAGAGTAGAAAGTGTTGCTTTTCCAGCCTCTTCCTTCCATGGTTTCACACATAAACCACTAAGTGACTATGTGCTACAGCATATGCAGTCAGGTAATATTTATCCACATTTACACTACCTAGCTTGTATCACCAAAGCAGTCTAATACAGAAAGTACTCTCTCAAAATCTCTATCAGTATCTTCCTGTTTGCTCAGAGGCTGCCAGCTCCTGAGATGGGGTAGAGCAGCTCCATATAAATCCACAGCAATACTCAAATGAGATGGTGACTTTACCAAGGTGTGAACTTGGCTTGTAATACTCCCTCACTATGAAGTGGTCTGAGTTTCTCTTACACATCTTACCAGAAAGGTGGTGGGCTGCAGGAACAGTACTTCATCTCCTGACTCCTCTGACTCAAGCAGGGCAACTGCAACTGGCCCATGGATTTTGGAAATTATTTATATGCTTCAGAAGAAGGGGAAACCACGTGTATTTGAGTATCAATAAGCACCAGAAAACAGCTGATATCTATTGCAGTCACTCCCCAAAAACTAGGTTTAATTAAAGATATCCAGCCTCTTGAAGATTCATAAGTTGGGCCCCACAGCAGCTGAAGAAAGTTTTCTGAAGTTTGGATGACTAGCAGTTGATAGCAACAAGGAATATTTGAGACATTATTTTATTCTGAATCTGACAGAACTAAAATATCACATTAATTAAAAACACGTCAGAAAACAGCTAACTGCAAAATTCTCTGGGGTATGATTAACACCACTGCTGTTTGCTGCTGGGACACCCACACTATTTGATCCCCTTTTCTGGAAAGTGGGCTAGATTTCTTCCACTTAAGTGAACTTCTCCTCTCATTTGAATGGTTTTTTTTTTGCAGTGAGTACAGAAAACCACTTTGGCATTAAAGAGGTTGTTTTGGTTGGTTGCTTGCTTGCTTTTTTTTTTAAATAAAAACACACACAAAACTGCATGCTTGAGGCAATGATAAGTAAGAGCAGAAATTAGCAGTCTCCAGCAAGGGAGTTGTGGTCCTTTCTGCAAATGCACATGACTGAGAACATCTTGTGCACACTGGATCTGACCACAGGCCACCTGGGTGAAGCTGTGCATCCCCATGGTGTAACGAACAGCATCCCTCTAGCATAGCGGTTTGCTGGGTATTTACACGGAAGCCAACCCACCTCGGGCTCTCATCCCTGCGCCAGGTCTTGGGGCTACTTTGACACTGGGCAGATTATGGAGGTTATGTGGGGAACAGAGCACACAGGGAGACTGGGAGCAGGAGGTGAAACAAGGAGAGCAGGGATGGGAAGATGATGACAGCAATTAGAGGCACCTTCTCTAATTATAAAGTGCAAAACAAATACCTGAGTTCAGGGCTAAACCTACCACACCACATATCACTACTGTTTCAAAAGCAAGCTGTTGAGTTATGCCAGAAAGACTGTTGGCCATGCAGCCCTGGGGAAAGATGTTTGTCACCAAAGCACCACAGGTATGGCAGAGGAGACAGTCATGTTTGTGAAATTTGATCCTCACCACAGTCTTTGGCAGGTGAGCTATCAAAACAGTGAATTCCCAAATACATGTGCAAATATAGATGAGATGAGGTGGGCAGGTATGGTTTTTCTAATGCTTTAAGATAACTGGTGATGTCTGAAAGCTTTATAGGAGATTTTTTGATGATGCACCCCATAAAAGATCATGAAAGCGTCTAGTATTACAGTACTGGTATTTTCCATACATACTATTACTTGAGTTAAAACCAACCCCTATAATAAGGTATACACTAAGGGTATGAAGACCCAAAGCCCAAGATCTAATGCACTGTATATAGTATTTGAAAAGCAAAGCCACAGCTAAAAAATTAAGGTCTCAATGACTGCAGCATATTCCCCACAAGAAGTTCACTACAAAGTGCTGTATGAGCTCCAAATGCAGTGTCTGTTGGAGCGAACATAACACCCTGGGACACTAAGGGGCTTAACATCTTTGGAATGAAATAAGGAGAGGCAATAGAGAAATAATTTCTTAGTACGTTTACAATGCTGGCAACGCAGCTGATTTCTGTATCTTATATTAGAAAACAAAGGCATACCAATCTGTGGTGTTACAGACTTAGTGCTGCGGGCCAAATCTGCTTCTAATCCAAAGTCATAGATCTGAGTCTTAATGAATGATCCCCCAAAAGAAACAGCCTGCCCTGCCCTCTTTCCCTCTTCCCATTTTCTTCTGTGTTAGCTGTTTGATACTGTGTTTTCCCAAATCTAGCCTTGGCACTGTGTGCATTTGAAATGCTTCAGCAGCCACCACCAGATGCCTCTTTGAGAGAGGTCAGAGTCTCCACTGGGATAGCTCTTTCAAAGAGTAAGATCTTCCTCTCTTAAGTCTCATAAACACATAGAGGCAAGTGATTAAAGAAATGAGAATTTGGAAAAGAGTAATTTCTTTTTCGGGAACCAGATGAAGGATGTATTCTTCATGGGACATGAATGGTGCTGTGAAGGAATTAAGACATTTCTCTTCCTAAGGGACATACTTGAAAATACTAGCCAAAATACAAAATTTTTTTTATTTCATTGGTACCGTCCTGTTTATTTCCAAGACCAGGCAGCACGCTAGATGTCTGCACTGAGTAGAGCCATGAAGTGAGTAAAGGGAAGTACCCTTGTTCAGAGATTATAGTCTTCTCTTCCAAAGGAGCTGCATCCCAAGCTGCCTGGCACCCAGCCCCTTCCCACAGCCAAATCCCATATATCCCTCCAAACATTCCTCGCTTCTAGTACAGACTTACCATCCTCTGTACCAACTTTATAGCTATGGCTAAGTTGTTTCCAGCACTGAGAACACTTGGGTCTCTATTCAATATGCAAGATAGACCTACGCTCCTATGACAGAGATGCTTTTCAGCATCTAAAGCCTGTTGAAATCCCAAAGTGTTCTGAAGTAAGTTGATGGTGCTATGGTGACCTTTGACTTTGCAATTTCATTCAGACATCACAAAAAAAAGGTAAAATAAATTTTAAATCAAGGAACAGTTAAAGAACAGGAACAATACTTAAGACTGAGACCATTCATGTTTTTATCCCAGAGAAATTCAACACATAAAAAAAATTCTTATCCTTTCTTCTTAAACCACCACTTCTCCTTTCTCACAGGGCACACGCGCACGTACAGAGATAAACATTTCATGACCTTTCTCATTCCCAAACTCCTGACAGAGGACTTGTGCCGATCTCCCTGCAAACACCACTCTAATAGTCTTCCCTGATGCAAGAACTACTGTACACCACAGGAGTCAGATAAGGGACAAAGATAAATTTAGAAAGCTGAATACATTGAAAGAAATTTCTGTTGTTGCTCTCTTGCACCCTGAAGTGACCTGGGCATTCCCAAGACGGAGTGAGAGATGCTCCTTCTTACACAACCAGCAGTTGATAAAAAGCTCCAGTTTCAACCTGCTGACAAGCTAAGTGCATTGCAGAGATACCACATAGTCCAAGAAAACCTCACCTTATTTTCAGACATACTTCCTTGCCATTTACTTCGTGACTTCAATACTGCACTGCAATATGTAGGACTAGTCTTCCTTTCAAGAACACCTATTCAGATGTGTTGCTTTTCATATGGAAATAGTTCAGGTATGACAGTTGGCTGATTTTAATTTTAAGAAAAGGTTAACAAGCAAAAGCAAGAGCTGCAATGGTGGGTGGAGGTTTAGGGGGTGAGGGGGAACCCTCTAAATCCAAATCACACTTTTCTGCACTTTTACAACTGGAATTAAATCAGAGCTATCTGAATCTCTAAATCAAATCTTCTTAATTCTACATTGGAAACACAGTACTTTTACCATAAATTAAATTAATTCTAAAAATATTAAAACTAAATTAATTCAAAACACTGTTCAAGCAAACAGTGGTTTGCTTCTCAAAGATTTAATGCAAGTCAGACACTGAGCTTGCAGAAGCCATAGACCAATGCAAACAAGTTTGCAGAAGGTCTAACTCAGCTTTTGACAGCTACACTTTTACCCAAATGGCCAAAATACAATTTGTAAATTTAAGTTTGCTTAAATTAACATATTATGGGCTTTGAACTTGCCCCTGAAAGCAAGTTGTGGGAATGGGGAAGTTCCAGGATGTGGAAAGCTTCTCTTCCCTCCGGTATCCACTATGTTATCTGCTATATCTAAACTCTAAAGGGCATGGTGACCAGAAACAAAAAGTCACAATGCTTCCTTTGTTTAATGACACTGGGTAACTTGAAAGAACAAAACCATATTTTGGTAAACTTCTATTTTACCCAAAGAGAAGATCATTTGAACAAGATTTTGTTTCACTAATAATTAGTCTTTAAATGAAGTGCTTTTTAATTTCATTTTCTATCCAAGTGCAGTTTGGCAAAGACAACCAGGAAAAAACAACCATTAATCAGAGATCTAAACAAGTGTACACTGAGCCCTACAACTACTTCAGTGAGCATGTGTACACATACAGCATGCACCCACCCAGTTCTCCAGGAATAGTGCCAAATGAATGTGAAAACTATATTTAATTACCAGTCAACACATCTGAATTACTACCAGCCAGTTATCACCTAATTCCTCTTGAAAAGCATCTTAAATAAAAAAATTCTGACTTTACCTTAAAGTTTCAGCCTTGCTTTCTGAAGACAAGAATATAAAATCTGTAGCCAAATCCTTGACATTTTCCATACCAAATATCTTGTCTGCTTTAAGATGTGATCCAAAATTGGGATTTGGAGTCAGCAGTTGGAACCACCTCGTACACAGACTAGCAGACCTGCTGCAATTTTGTGTATTACGTGAAGCACTGTCTACTTAATTTCCTGCCTTTCCCATCAACTATTTCTTGACTTCTGGCAGATAGACAAAACATTCAAGACCTTTGCATTTTAGAACTGCTCTGTCCATCCTTTCTTTACAGACACAGGAAGGTTTTCTGGTTTAGATGTTGATAATTGTCATCAGCCATGTTAAAAAATGTCAAGAAAGGCTTTAGACCTTGCTTCCTTCAGACAGCAAAGCCTTAGTCTTGATGCTAAGTTAAAAAAATAAATAATTTTTAAAAAGCATCAACAAACAGTCAGGTATGCAAAACCAGTCACAGTTCTCTTACAACAGCCAGCCAAGTTAAATGCTGGACAGGACTCGGACAATATTGTCCAAGGCAGGACAGCAGTATCTGACTGGTCTTACAGTGGTGGACAGATGAGAACGGATCAAAGTTTTCTTCTTCTGACGAGGGGGGATATTAAAAAACTTAAAATAGCCTTCAAATGTTCTTGTGCATGCAAAGGATATTTTTCAGAGTGAAACTGTACTGAATAAACTTATCAAGCCACAAGGTTGCAGTGTGCCTCTGATCCCACAAAAGCCATCTTAAATCCAGATTTACTGAATCATAAACCCACAACCTTAATATTCTTGTACACTGTAACTATATTTTACTGATGTGATTTTCATTGAGACAAAGAGCTGTGCAGCTATGGTGCAGTGAGGGGAGGCCTGGTCGCTGCTATAACTTTCCAAATTTTCTAACACTAGAAAAGCTCTTCCTCAATTAGTCTGGGAGGGCTGTTTATTTCACTGTTTTGACATTCAATGTTTGGAGATATAAGAAAGAATGTTCAGAAACAGCAACTCCATATGAAGCTTTTAACACGCATTAAAGGAAAAAAAAGGAAAAGGCTCTGACATCTCAGAAGCAAAAATTGACAGTACACAACTAAAACCACACAAAACCAACCTAACAGGTAAAATGCAGTTATAGAGCAAATTATACTTTTGTCAGGAAGATTAGACAAGTGTATTTAAATTCATTAAATAAAATTAAAATTCACCTGTGTGTGGGTTCACTACATTTTCCCTCTTTAAATATATCCCAAAGCAGACTCATTCCATTTCCCAACACAGTCTTATTGCCAGGCATGTAAATTCAGCACAGTTTGGTGACCACAACACATTCTTCTCATCCTCAGGTTTAAGGAAAAGCCCAAAGATAAACAAGAAATTACATATCCTCACAAACAGCCTATTTCCAGCCTGTTCCAAAAGAACAAAAGGGAACCAATATGCTTGTATACCTGTGGGTTTGGTTTTGACCTTCTGGAAAATTACAGTTTCAGACAAATAGGCCAAATGTACATCAGTAAAAACCTGAAATGCAGAGATTCTACAAACTATGGTGAACTCTGAAAAAGCTTTAAGAAACAGTATTTTGACTTTCCTTCTCAAGATCATCTCCAGATCATCTCAAGATCATCCCCTAGCAGCAAGGCAGAAAAAAAGCTGCAGCCTTGCTTTGATACCAGTCAACACTTAGTGCTCCCAAAGCAGCCTAAGAAAGAGAGGTTTTGAGCATATTGTAAGCAGTATATGAGAAACCAATGAAAATGCATAAGTGTAAAGTCCATGGCACCATTCGCTGGTATGGAACCTCAGAAACACTGTATGGATAAGAGCATCACCCTGACATTTCTCTTACACCAGCACAATACCTAAAGGGAGCCCAAAGATAGGACTGGGAACTAATCTGGGATCAAATGGGACAGTACCATCTTCTTCATTTCAGCTCTTCGAGATTGGGAAACAGAGGTCTCTGCCACGTTTGAGAGGAGTTATACATGAAGTGTAAAGGACATAACTCACAGGAGACTCATTTCCCTCAGGGAAGAACCCACTGAGAGACTGAGGTTTGGGAAAAACATGGAGTCCTGACAGGCAACGGTCTTTGCTCAGAGGATGGAGACCCTTCACTGTAACTGCTGTGCTGCTCCTTGCTCAACTCAGCTGCCACATTTGGATGTATTTTTTCCACAGGCACCAACCACCTCTGGCCAACAGGTTATCTCCATCTGCACCAGTGACCAAACCTCCATCAGACTTCATATGAGCCAGGCACCCCAAGAGCTGCCCAGCATGGCTTTCAGTAAAGTCTCCTGTGAACCAAGTCAGAACAGCCACCAGCCTCAGAGTTCCACACCTATGTATTTAACCTAAAAGGAGAGGCTACTTCCTTTCATCTCCAGGTTGTACCACTTCTCTTTTTATTCAGCTGCCTTTAGTGGACTCTTCTGCTCCAGCAATTGGAAATATTTCACATCAGAGCAGTTTGCCCAGGAAGCTTCAAGACACACAAGCATTTTCTAGCCCTGTCAGCCATGTAACGAGGCTTCAACATTAGAGTTTAGTTTGCAGAGTCATTAGGTCAATCATTGCCTTGGTTACACATAGGTATGTACAGAGTTTTAAGTGAAACCTCAGAGGCCACCTATACAGGAGGAGGGTACGGGCTGAGATCTTGTTTACAGGAGCACTCAATGTTCAAACCTGTGGAAACTTGGCAATGGTGAGCAAAGCTTAAATGCCTTATGAGCTTTTACCTATTTAGCTAGTTACTTTTAAAGCACATGCAAGTTCCTCCTCCTGCCCTTCAGCTGAAGCGGAGAGTCCTCTGAAGGTGCTGAATGCCAAGCATGTTGGAATTACTGGGATGGTATTGCCCTGAAACAACACACATAGCTGGGTCAATGTACCCTGCCCTGCAGGTCTGCTGACCTCTCTGATTTCAGATGCACTTCCTCTTTGATTTCACCTTCTGACTTTCCAAATTTCAAGCCTGGTAAGAACTGGCTTCACAAAGAAGGCCAAGGTAATGACGAGGAGCTGCATGCCAAGTTTGTGGTGTCTTGATGGCACAGAGCCTTGTAAACAAAGGAGGCTGAACCAAATCCCCAAAGGGATCCATGATTCACCATGGTATTTGGGGCAGCCCACATCTTGTGCATAAGTTCAGCTTTCACTGCAAGTTAGGACTTAGAAGAAGGCAAGCATCTTCCCCATCCCAATTAGGGCCCTCAAGTCCTGTTCTTCTCTCTGGATGGCTTCTGCTGCTTGTAAGCAGAGCCACTAACAAAGCCTGAACCATGCCAGATACTTCCTCCACCTTGAAGAAAACCTTGAAGATTATGAATTGCTTTCATGGGACTGAATCTGGTCAACAGGCTCAAAAGTGATGTGAATATAGGGAAAAGAGAAAGCAGTGGAGCAAGGAGGAGAATATACCGTGACTGAATGGACTACCTTAGTTGACCTTTCTTATGATAACAAGCTTTAAAAGAAAGTTAAGTTACATGGAATGACAAGCACCTTGCTTTGAAGACAGAAAATTTAAGGCAAAGTTGGGAAATTCAGAGTACTGTTTTCTGACTTTGGTCTGTGCTAGAATCACGCAGAAAGACTTCATTCAGGATATTTTCTTTACAAGGCAAGTCTCCCCCTGACACAGCCACAGAAGGCAAGCTACAGAGCTGCTTTTAAACCACAAAGCCAGAGAAATGATACTCCTAAAGGAAATGCTCATAGCTCCCGTGGGTGTTGTCACACCTTTAATATCGAGTGCTCTGGTCTTCTTGGCACGTGAAGGAGACCTGCCAGCATGTTCAAAATGGCTTCGTTCTGATTAACACTACTTTGTCACTGACTTGAGTAAGCCATGAAACTTGCCTGAAAGAACATCCAAAAAGTTCAGTTGAGATCTGTGCTCCCAGAATTAGCTACCAAACCATTAGAAATATCCATATTTTAGCCATGGTGCACCAAGGGCAGACATTATCCTCTGATGTCCACCTAGTCCCAGCAATTACCATAAGCTGTTCATGACTCTTCCCCTACATTTCCTACTTGTTTTCTAGTGACAGATTTGGTCTTAAGAGTATAAAAACAGTTAATGTAAAAATGTAGAGAAAGTTGCAATAAATCAAAAAGAAAATTATTTCTCCTTCAGATCAAGTTGGTTTGGTATTTCAGAAAAGAATCTGTAGTTAGTAAATACAAAATGAGATAACATGCACTACGGAGAAGGGAGAATATGTTGGCAGCAGAGAGCATGAAATGATATGGGCAATTTGGCTGACAGCAGGAAAGACTGTTTGGATTAAATAATAAGAAGTATTAAATGTTTGCCTGTGCCAAGAAAGCTTGACCCCTGCTTTTGAGAAGGATATATAAATTGGTTCAACAATTTAACAAAGTTTCAATTATGCAGTACTTAAAGCCTGGAGAAAAAAAAACCTTTATACTTAGTACTTGCAAAATCTGCTGAATCCCTGCAAGCATGTTTGCTCAACACTCTTAGCACTGAAAAAACACAACACCAGGAAAAACTTTCCCCCCCCTCCACTTCTGCAGGGGTTCTCCACCCTCTGCAGGGTTCATTCAATACTGTCACAGACTATCAGTTCTGTCTGGCACAGGGCAAAATGAAAGTTAAAGAAAATATTTTCCCCATTTTTTCTGAAGGTTTAGTGGTACAGATAAGCTACTGAACTGAATTTCACTTCAGCACCTCAGACGCAGCTTAAAGACCCTACAATAACACTCTGAAAAAGCAGTACTTTTTGCAAGAGTTCAGTGTGACGATGCCCAGAAGAGTATGGAGAACTTAGCACACAAGGCAAATTCAGTCTGATACCTGTATTTCTGCATCAACCTGTCAGTACCAGTCCTTCTATTTACAGAAGTGGCTATAAGCATTTACCTCGAAGGAATAACAGTGATGTCTTACATAAATAAATGAACACTTCAGTTGGAGACAGAGCACAAACAGGGAATTAAAATTAAGAACAAATAAAACAAAAGGAAAAACAAACAAACAAACAAAAACCCCCAGTGAACTAACATGCTTTGTCAAGTTGGCAGCCAAGCAAGCTGTCTTCCCTGCACTCCCCCTTTACTGTCAATCATCTGATTTCACTGGAGCTATTTTTATTTCACGTATTACCATTACCTCTGTTCACAGGTACATGATGATTACTAATAAAAAAGGCATGAGAAATTAAGTTAAATAACAAGAGACCCAGTATGCAAGATACCAGTTTTTCACAATGCCAACTATATGACAATAAACACAGAGAGAAATATATTGCAGTATGAGCAAAAACCCCACAAATCCATAGCTAACCCACATGCAGTGGTTTGTTTGGGAAGCTTTTCTGGGGTTTCTGAGGTTTTTTGTAGGGTTTTTCTGTTTATTTGGGTTTTGTTGGAGGGTTTGGTTGGTTGGCTGGTTTGGGTTTTTTTAAGAGTTTTTTTTCCTTTCTCATTTGCAAGCAAATAGACTTGAAGATCATGGTTTGCTGATGCCTCTTGATTATGATCCAGAGCAACTTGTTCTCCCCGTACATAAAAAACTTCCAGTGGGCAGAGAATCTCACCCTGAACATGATGCAATTGCAGCTTATGTGCACCTCAGCTGTACAAGAAGCAATCAGCCAATTTGCATCCAGTTACTTCAGATGGCTTGCACACTTGCCAGTGAGCACACAAGCTGCTGGGAGTGACAGATTTCACATATCACATCAGATCACTGCTTACATACAGGTCAGCATGCAAACTGTACTCTAGTAACACTGTAAATTTTAAAGTTACGAGAATGAAAGCTCTTAATTATTCTCACAGTCAATCCGCCTGCATCATCTTGGGCTACAGCTTGGACTGAAAGAAGTTAAAAAAAAAAAAGTTTCATATTCTGAATGGCAGTCCATAAGAAAAGCACATAAGTTTAAGGAAAGGCTTCATGTTTGAAATGACACACTCTTCCCTCAGGAGTTTTTCCCAGTTTTAATGAAGGGAGAAGGGAACAACCCCAAAGAGCAGGTAAAAAACTAAGCAAAACTACAAAAAAGTTTGGTCAACAACCCACTGACTCTCACCTTTTAAAAAAGCTGAATGATGCTGCCATCAAGAACATTATCCTGTTATAACAAGGACATAAACAATCTAGATCCTTGCAGAAAGCACATCTCTTCAGAGACACTGTGTCACAGCCCTACATGCATGGAAGGCTCTGACCTTGCTGGATACTGGAAGCTACAAGCACTGAGTATTCAGACACTTCTCTTTCACCCATTCCTTTGGGCCACATGAACAGTAATGGACTTCTGTGCAGAACTACAAGTGACATAAAACCAGAGCCTTGCAAAATTAGCTGGAACACTATGAGCAAGAAGCCTAAAATACACCAGACAAGGAAGTGCCTGACCAGAGGTAAATGTAGGCTCTTACAATTTGAAAGGCTACAAGCAATGGACCAGGCTAGATCAAACAACTACAGCATTGTCCCAGGACACAAGACCACATGAAAATGCAGAAAGACCAGAAAGATGGCTTAGCTGCACAAACAGAATGTCATCCACCAAAACCAGAGCATTCCAAAGCTGCAGTAACAGGAGATGGCAATGATAACTACTTAGTTCTTGAGTTCAGAGTCAGGCACACAGGACTAAATTTTTTCCCAGGTGAAGTAGGTAGGGACAACTCCAACCCTAATAATTTGGGGAAAAAAACCATATGTGCTTACTTTCCCAGTTTCACATGAGGTCTCTGTAATGTCTCCCAGGCAAAGTATAATAATGAGAAAGATCCGTGGCTTCCACTGTAGGCCCTGCATGATAGTCTTCCCCTTTGCAGAAAGCCATTCACATTTTATTTGCATACCTACCTCTGCCCCCCTGTTCTCCTTCCTCCACTGTTATTTTTCTGGTTGAGATTCAGATTCTCTTGCAGTGTGGAAACCAAGATACTGCCAAGAAGTATGACTGAATATAAATGAATTCATCAAAAATGAAGGAAGCCTAAAATACTATCACAACCTGAATGTTCCAAATAAATGTTTCTTATCCCTGAATCAGCATATTTTACAGCTCTCTGTATAGCTTTCTTTTCCTGTTATTGCTTCAGATGAGCTCTGCATCATATGAGATACTGGTATCAAGTGCACACAGAACAACTTCTCAGGAAAAGGTTTCTTCCACACTTCCCCCAGCCTTTCCAAGTATATCTAATACAAATCTGCCCAGACTCAGATTTTCACTTAAGCCTGAAACTGATTCTCATTCTTCAATGAAAAATTCCCTCTCTTTTTTTTTTTTAAGTTTCTGTTAAAGACTTCTTGAGTGTTATTTAAAAACAGATCAAGCAACTTCTAAATTTAGAGTTTTTGCTCAGATGATCTTCCAAAAATATTCACATACATTTTTCTATTCATGTCTCTGTCAAAGTTACTTGGAAAATAATTAGCAGTGTCTTCTTTGTTGTGGCTGTCTAGGAGCTATATATACATGCAGAATGGCAGAAGTTTCCTGGGTCATTTCTAGTTCATTCCATTACTGGTTCTACAAATCCCCACCCATACAATGATTATTATTAATTAATATATGAGAGAGAGAGAAGTGGGGTCAGGGGGAGGGGAGAACAGAGAAATGCACAGAAAAGCATCTTCATCCTAGGAAACATGTCCCCTTACAGTTTCAAGCATCTTAACTACTATCCTGAATGCAGACTGACTTCTATTTCAACCCATAACATTTCTCAGAATTAAATCACACTGCTGTAACATCTAAGTTTGTCATCAGTTAAGACAAGACCTTCAGGTTCATGAGGAGAAAGATATTGCCTGAAGCACTGCTAATGACAAATAGGGAACAGACTTAACAGCATTTAAAAAACCCTGCAGAACCTGGTTCTTGAACCTTTGCTGTTGTGGAATGCTTTCCACAACAGCATTAAAACAGATCAAAATAAACAGGAGCAAAACCTCATCACTCACTCATTCTAAAGCTCTCAGCATATCATTTTCCTTTGCTCTGAAATGCAGAAGATGCATGCCAGTGACCATGCTCTTGTCTAGCAAGAGAAGCAGGGCTCTCACCTCCTTTATAACAGAGTCAGAAAATAGACTGTTAAACAGAAATGGTCAAAAAAAAGAAAATCTGTGAACTGAAGGATGAAGTCATCAATTTTTAAAACACTGATGGAGACAGATTCAAGCATATATGCACTCAACAGCTCAAAACAGAGCTGATGCAAGAAAGGGACACACAGGAGGCTGGCATCTCAGACAAGTCAGATATACACATTTACAGGACAAACAGCAAGGAGAAAAACAAATGAGAAAAGCGGGGGAAGTTAGAAGACAGCAGGAAATGGTTCCAGATTTACAGCACTCTATTAACTGGCACTGGGGTTATCTATTGCTAATACCTAAATCCTACTTCATTAAAGCTACTAAAAAATGAGTACAAAGTTGACAAATGCCTGGCATCATCCTTATGCAGAAGGTACTGATATGCACTGAGGCAGCTGCCAGCACTGAGCTAATTGAGACTCTATGGTCTTTTCCCAAGACCATGACTATAATTTTAGTTCATTACAGTTTGCATTGGGGTGTGCTCAGTTTACATCTTTGCATACTCTTTAAATATTCTGATGAATAATTTAGTTCCAACAACAAGCCCTTTTTGCATTCAGGCATTTTCTCCTCAAGACTCTTGATGCAGTTCCAAAGTATGGAACTGGAAAACACCCAGTTGTGGCTGTTAGTTGCTCCTCCCTCTTCTCCTCCTATTTTGCCCATTTTGTAATAAGTAGAATGCAGAACATAGGTCAGTCCAGGACCTACAGTAAGATGCATGGTGGAGCTGAAGAACAAAGGAAAGACAAAGTGCTTTTACCTCCCTGAAAAGCATAGTCACACTATTCATCTTCCCAAACACCCAGCATGCATTGGAAGGTTTGCATGAGGCACGCATAGAGGGGGTTCACTGGGGACTCAGCTCCACTAGGAGCCGAGTGGCAGATCTGTCAGGATCAGCCCTGAGACTGTGGGGTTTCCTCTTTACAGAAGCTTCCAGCTGTGCAGATAGGTCCTGTTGTGGGGATGGTGGCCTTACCAACAGTCTCACCCAGCATCATTTCCACTGGATCCACTTATGGGTGCTCCCTGAGTGTCTGTCGCTGGCAGATGGCACCTGCCTCTTCCTCTCGCCTCTGGCATCCCCTCCCAGTAGGGTACGTTACCTTGCAGATGACAGCACATGCTGTCATTTGATATAGTAGTGAACCAGCTGATTTCTTGTACACGCAAAAGTAAATCCTCTACTGCAATGCACAGGAGAGATTCCACCCAAATTCATATGGCCAGTGTAGAGAAGGTGCTTCAAGGGTATTTTCTTTTTTAAAAAAGTAGGTACTATTACAGCGTGCACTTGCTATAAGTGTAATAAACAGTAAGTATAATTAACACCCTTCCTCCTCCAATTCTGAGGTAAACTCAAATTTCTTCCCAACTGCATGGAAAAGAACCTCATGAATATCCACTTTGCCATCTCTAGCATTCAAAAAAATTCATTGCCTGCTTTAGTCATCAGCCTGACCTCAAGGAAGCTCTGCACTATGGCTGCTGAAGTCCTTTCAAATGCAGCACGCACACTCCCTGCAACATGAAAACTATACCACATTTCCAAATAGCATCACAGGTTGTTTACAGAGACAGGCTGACTAAAGATATTTTTATCCTCATCTCCCAAGACCAATTTATAATTAGTACAGCCTTTGAACAAGATGCACTTGCAGCACAGTATCAACATGCTGACTCAAAATAGGGTTTCTTGTAGTGTTGGTGGCCTCCCCAGGACAGCTCTTCTCAATGGCTTTTGGTACAGAGTGCTGGGCCACAATAATAACAGACACAGGCTTGCTGCAGGGCACAGCACGGCCAAGGAGCTGCGCAGTGACGGAAAACACCTTGCATGTGGAGCTGAGAAGTTTCCCAAGAAGAGGTACTCCTTCTGCAAGAGGACGATGCAGCTGCCACCGCTGCTCTCTCTGGCCTCTGTACGCTGGCCTGACGTAAAAAAGATTCTTCCATTTCATGGATATCCTTGGACTTGCTTTGCTGCGATGTCAACACACAAAAGCTGCTCTACAGAAACACTTCCACAGCACTGACACCCAGTGTATTTTCACGCAGTTCACATTACAGCATCCCTCCTGTATCCCCAAAGCCTCCCTACAGCTCTGCTGCTCAGCTCAGAAGGTGCCAGCTACACAGATCCCCTCTGAAGTGTCCCCAAGTGCAGAGTCTCAAACATAGGTGGCTGCCATAATGCTTTTCCACAGCATTCAGATACAACATTCCAGCTAAACAAAGGCTCTCTTGTGGTACTACTGCTTGGCTTGAAATGGGGTGAAAAGAGCATACCATAGGATATGGCTCCCAGGAAGTTAGGGAGAGGCATGAGGGGGTAGGAAAGCAGAGAAAGGGAGCCAGATGAGAGTGAACAAGAGGCAATCTGGATTGAGCTGCCTCCTCTTCCCTCCAGTTTGGTTATAGTAAAATACCTAGGCACCCACAAAGCACAGCACTTTCCTTGCCTCTATGCATTTCTGAATAGGAAAGCTGAAGAGTTATAACAGAGCAAGGGAAGCCTCTGGGGTCCCACCTGCTCTGTGGTGCTCCTCCTATGAGACCTCCCACTCCTCTGGGGGCAGGGAACAAGCAGGCACCACCCAAAGGGCAGTGTCCCAAACTGCCCCAATCCAGAGGGCAAGGAAAACAAAGATAAGGCAAACCTTTCAAGTCTCATTGGTAGAATAATGAAATTACAACTCTTCTGTTTGCCCAGAACCATTGATTGTCAAGGCAGGTAGTTTCACTCAGCAATTAACCTTCCAAAATAAATCCACACAGAAACACACAAAAGAAAAAGCAAGGAGTAAAGTCCATAGACTGCAGTGATATTCACCCTGAATTCTCCTCTTCTTAAAAAAGAAAGTATGTGGGCTTAAATGCAAGGAGAAATATTTATGACAATCTAAACAACCCTCCCAGACATAATTAGCAGTCTCACTGTATTCAATTATGAGGTCACCAAGACTTCTTTATATACTTCACCAATTTTTGCTATGAAAAAAAAAAAAGCACCAGAAACCTCACAAGTGAAACCCACAATAAGTTAACTTGGCTTCCTGGACTCCTTTGGCTTCAAATAAGTAAAAACCATTGCCCTCAGGACAAACAAAGTTTGACACCTGCACCCAGGGCACTCTAGGACAGTTTTAACACAAGTGAGAAACCTAATTGAAAGAGCCACTGCAGATGAACTGAGAAACTAACATTGTCCAGTGAGAACTACTTAATTACATGCGCCCCATGTCCATAAATAAGGCATTTCCAGACTACTGAAGGTCGTTCCCCTATGCCAGCTTTGCCCTTCCACCAGGCAAACACTTGCTCTGTTCTGCTGTCAGTTAGCCAAAGATTAGCATGATCACCTCCTAGAGCATGCTCTCTTATCACAAAACAACATCGACCTCTGCAAGCAAAACCCCTCGCATTTTCAAGGAAGACAAAATATTAGGTGCATATATGAAAGAGATAGCTCTTACTATCTCCCATACATGGGGTAGTGCACACTTCTGGGCTGTAAATCAAGGTTTCTGAGACTTGAATTAGCTTTCGGTGCCCCAAAACCAACCATTGCATTGCTTTGCCTAAACCTTCATGATTATAACAACTATAATAAAGAGAAATAATCCCATGGAAAACGCTGGCCAGTTTCCAAGACAAATAAATAGCTATACGCTGAGAACAGCTCAGATAGTAATTATAGACAATAGTAAGTTGTGTGGTGCATGTGGAGTAGCCAGGGAGAGTGGATAAACTGACTCTCTCAAATGCAAAGGGAAGCAAGAAGGACACCTTATTACCCCTACAATGCAGATGGGCTACAGCCAGAGCAGTACAAAGGTTGTTTATAAGTATAGCATGTTGTCTCAAAACAAACCTCTTGTGAATCCATGTATACTAATCTGCTCTACACAGAACTGGCTCTCTAAGAGAAGCTGTGTCTAAACCTGCCACTAAGTCACCCTCTTCAGCTGCTGGAAAGAAGAGTACTTGAGCCTGTGGTAGTCAACTCAGTTTTCCACATCACCAACACAACTAAACTGTGAGCTATTAGGATTTTGGTTTGATTTTATACAACTATTCCGTACAGAAAGCTACATTTTAGTGAATAAAAATCATAATTATTTTGTTTTTGATGTAAAATCCAATGGCTTTACAACAAAACCTCAGTATTTCTGATGACTTGAAGTGTCACTGCAACAGGAACAAGCCAAGTTAAATTGTATACAGCAGCAATCCTAGAAATTTGTGTTCAAACACAGATAAAATAAAACGAAGAGTCAATGATCCCCATGAGACTTATGATGACTTTATCCTGATGGGTCACCCTTCAATTAGTGGTGGATATTCCACTGCAGACTGACAGAAATTAAAAAAAAAAAAAAAAAAAAAAAAGTGCTCCAGACTGAAAAACAGAGCCATTTTTTCTCCTAGGCATGAATTCTAGCCAGTACTCATTGTGTGTGCAGTTAACAACAGCACCACAGGGAACAAAGAAGCACAGACCTGGTTTAACTGATTTTCTTTGCTGATTCAGAAAGAAATTGCCTGCTGGTGAGGCTGGGCAGTAGCCATACAACTGAGCTGTTCTATTACTTCTAGACAACCTGTACAACATTGTTTGGAGATTGAAGAATGCCTCAACTGAATTAAAAACAGTTCAATGAGGCAGCAAAATATAACCTTTTGCCTCTGGAAACCTGGGTTAAAAACACAGTTTCAGCCATGGAGGTAAACATCATGTGGTCTTAACTGCATAGGCTGCTGCAAACAGGAAAAAAAAAACCCACCCAAGGAAGACTTCATTTAGATGCAATTGGAGGTGCTGAAGAGACCTTCAGAATTTAAGCTCTGCATATATGAAAAAATTAAATACAAACACAGCAGGGAGGGGATTGATTCAAAGGGCTTATTCTGGCCACTTAACCACTCCGTGCACTACATGGAAACAAATCGTCTTAGAAATCAAGACTCTTCACCTTTTTGTCTCTCTTTCCAGTCCTTGGGTTTCAGAAATAAGTCATTGAGTCAGAATCCTCCTATTATTTGTTTCTACCATAAGTTTTATTGTCCTTTCCTCTTCCCAATGTACAGATGCAGCTTCAGCAGCTCCTATTCTCACTCCTTCTGCTTCATCCACCCTGGCATAGCGGTATCCCCTCCACTCATGGTTAGGAGGAGTTGTGTAATTGATTGCCCCAAAGTAATTGCCTTCAGCAAGGCACTTTCTTCTTAAAGGCACAAAAGCTACCTTGAGACAGGTGTGTTGCCTCTGCCATCCTCCACACTTGTTAGTCAACCTCCCAGCCTCACTTCCCTTCTCCCCCCTTCAGCATAGGGATCAGAAATACACCAAATGTGCCTTAAACCATAAAAGGCGTTTGCCTTCACCCCATCTTGCCCAGCATGATGCTCAACATACAGATGGAAATTCTTCCTCATGACTTGCACATTGGAGCATGCACAACCTGTAATCCATGGCAGGCATCACTTGTATTTAGTGGAAATCAGAAGCATGCACAGGCCAAAGCATGGCATGCAGTATTGATTTTCCCACCTGACAAAAGCAAGAGCTCCTCATTTTAGAGGACACCACCAGGAAACCTAACAGGATCTTCATAAACATATGGGAGCAGCCAAGCATCCTACTTCATCCTACTTTCACTTTGGGACATTATGTATTATTTATGTACACATTATGTATGTGGCAGACATTTTATATTAATTCATCACCTTTCTACACCAACAAGACAGAACAGGAGAAACACAAAGCACACAGGCACCAACAAGCTGCAGTGCCTGCTGACAGATCCAAACAACGCCTCATCATGCAAAGTCTTTCTCCAGAAAGCATGGGAAAGCCCTGCACAGATTCAGCCTTTCACATGGGGGAAAGAGTTTATCCTCTAGACAGAAAGATTTTTGTTTTAAGGGTGAGTGTTTCCTCACTCCCAGTTAGAGGTAGGCATGCAACAGCCTTTTCAGTCACCCACATGCCTTCTTTCATAGCCTAGTTCAGAGAAACCTGCCACTTACTATTGTTAGTTGTTAATGGACCAGCCCTCCAAGCTAATATAGAAGAAATTTACAGAACAGCATTGGAGGTTTTATGTCTGAACCTGGCAGCAGAGAAGGATTAAAAATGCTCTTTATGAAGACATATGAACATGTGGTCAAAGATGGAACAAGCCCCCTGCAGCACATTCTTGTGATCCACTTTGCTTTCAGAACAAGGTGGTAGACATGGGAATGTTAAGAGTGCATTAATCCTAGGCAAAAAGCCTGCAGTTTCCAAAGGGTAGATTAATTATTAAACCAGCAGCAATAAAAATATTCAGCAGTTCAAGACATGTACCTATATTATAGGCAGATAAATGCTCCAATAACCTTGACGTTCAATTTATAGATTCGCTCCCTCCTCCCTGCAGGTAGCAACACAGCCAGTTTAAACCCCACCATTTTCATCAATTTCCCTTTCTAAGAATGAATTAGAAAATATAGCTAAGAGGCACGCTGTACACAGTAGTAGCATTTCTCTCCCTCTTTCCACCTTATTTCCTCTCAGCCCCCATAAGACTAGAGTATGTTTACTTCACTGACCAACAAACCAAAGGAGGGATGATGACAATTGCTAAGAGCTTTTAAATACATCATTTTTCCTTTAAAATAATTGGGATGACAAATACTGGGAGACTAAAGACTAGACTTGTGGGAGTTTGAACAGACACTCCTTAACACCCTTGCCCTTCAGAAGTCAGGTTAGTCACTAGAATATCTGAAATTCAGATATTCAGAATTGGGATGGGCACATATGCCCTCAGGTAATCGTAATTCTGGGGATGTCAGAACCCATGTACTTGCAAAGATCACCCAGTTTTGCGAGTAAAAGCAGAGTATATCCTGTGTTCAAATGAGGAATAGTTGTTATTAACTGATAGGAATTAAGTTTCACCTCAGCATATTCAACCCAACTGAACTCTGAACTACCCATTTATAGGCAGGAAATGCAAAAAAGCAAAAATAAAGTTTTCCAGCACTGGCTGTACATCACTGAGTTGAGCAACTCCAGCTAGCAGTATTTAACTTCATTAAATGAAGAAGCTGGTAGGGAGGCTGGAATCTTATCAATTTCTCAGCCGATTAATTTACTGCATTGTCTCTCGAAGGGAGGAGTTTGAAGTCTCTGATGTGTGTATCACTATACACTGTGAGTATTAAACAGGAGAGGACAAACAATTGCCAAGCTGGCTATCCTCCAGTTGATCATCCTGCTTTGACTCTGATTCATCTGTGAGCTCCTGTTGAAAACCAATTGCTTGTTTAATGGGGCAGAAAGATGAAATCAATTTCAATATGCATCTCTAAAGTGTCCCTCTTATGGAAAAGTGATGCCTGAGGGAGTGAGAGACACATACATTTCCCTCTGATTGTGGCAGTTTCACTTCCAATTTGCTATCCCTACAGGTACCGAATTTTAAAACTGTGTGAAGAAAGAAGTCGTAGCTGCATGCAAACCATCTCTCCTTGGTTCACAGCATTCTCGAGACACAGACAGAACTTCTCCCTGGCCTCCAGGGAGGTGACAGCCATATACCCAAATGAGATTAGTTAACACTGACTCATCAGGTGTTTCATTAAGGAGTTGTGTCAAGGAAGAAACCAAATGCAGTGAGCAATGCTAGCACAAGCTGCTGCACCCTCGGGAAAAGTGGTGACTTCTGCAGTGGAGGACATTTCAGGGACAGATCACACTGGTGTGGCTGGGAAAGTCAGCCTAGGTCTGCCTCCAAACAAGTAAAAGCCATTAAGTCACACTACCAGGAAATCAGAATCAACAGTAAGGCGCGTGCGTGTGCACACACACACACACACACACATCCACACACACATCACGTGCTTTTTTGTTCAGGTGAGGAGCACTGAAACCCGATCAAAAGGGATTTGCTGACTGCATTGCATCCCATAATCTTTTTCGATACCTACACTTAAAGGCAACAGCACCCTTTGGAACTTAAGCCCTTCTTTCTCTTCTCTTTTAAACACTAAAAGTTCCCTAAGCTAAGAAATAACTCCAATTTACTTTCCAACTTGGGAATTAAAAAACTGCATTAACAGAGAATTTAGGGTTTTTTATTTTGCTGTTGCATTTTTTATTATGATTTTATGACAAAGCCTGCACACATGCAATTTATGTGATCCTTTGCTAACATAAAAAACCAGAAAACGAAAAATTATGCTACTTTAGGAAAGTATAAGACAGATCACAGCCTGGACCAGTGGTGAAAATACCACCTCCACAACCCACCCACAACCTCCTGGTGCTTTCCAGTCACATTTCATTAGTCTGTGGCTAACATACAAAGAAATATTCCTGCGTCACACAGGTGCACATGCACAGGTCTGTGTACCCACTGCCCAGGCACAGCACAGCACATAGCTTTACACACAATTTTGGTGTGCCAGCCCATTTTTTGCAGTTATTTTGAAAGGAAACATTCCCAAAGGCTTGCTCCCTCTCTGTCCCTCACCACAGCACCACCAGCAGTGTCAGGGTGCTTAGTCCTGCTAGAAGCTGGGCAATGCAAGTGGACAGGGGACAGTTTACCCAGGCGTTAATGCTCATCCTACAGCCCTCTGTCTTTTCAGTCAAAGGCTCCAGGCCCACAGAGAAAATAAGTGGTGCCATGCCACAGTAAGGAATTTCTGTTGCTTAAGACAAGCTTAAGAGATCATGCATACACAAAAGTCTCCTCTCGTGTCACATGACATGCATTAACATTGCAAAAAGAACCAAGCACTCAAGCATACCAGAATTAAAAAGCCTGTGTTATCTCTTTGTCAACTGACCACCTGATCTCACGCCATTTTTATCATCACAGGCATAACTAAGTTTGCATTGTGCTTCTTCACCACATTATATTTGGGAGATAAGGTCCCTAGAAAGATTAAATGTTTCCAAATCCTGCAAAAAGTATACAAAAGAATTGAAGAAAAAGCCCAAGTCAGCACTTGGGAATTTGTTTTAGTAAATTCCAGCAGCATGCAGGACAGCAGAAGCGGGGTAGCCCTGCATCTCTCAACTTGGACTTCACAGCTCACAGGCTTTCCAGGAGCTTCCAAAGAAAAGCTCTGACTTCCCATGCAGAGGCTTTGGACTACCACCCTCAGTTATCCCAGATGGAATGAATGAATGAAAGAATACTCATGGGGCTATGAGGTGCAACATGCTGCACACAAGTATCACCAAATCACAGAAAATGCTGAGTTGGAAGGATCCCACAAGAATCATCGAGTCCAGGTGTTAGCCCTGCACAGGACCATTCCCCAGAGTCACATCATGTGCCTGTTTCAGGTCATTTTGGATTACAGTGTTTTCTGTAAGCCGGTCTCTGGTCACTAAGAACTTGAGGCAGAGGAAGGGATATGAAGGCACTGCATGGGAGACTATGCCAACAATAGATTATATATGCCGTCTGTGTGGGATGGGGAGGTTTTATCCCATGGGAAATTTTAATATTTTGACATCTACTTTCACCTCAGTCTGTCTTCGTTGCTTAAGGGTTCCCATGATACAACAGACTAGTTTGCAGTGAAAGAATCTGCAGTGAAAATACGTGATCCAGGAATCAAGGCATGAGAAAAAACACACATATAGCATTTGAAAGTACCACATTATCTCCAGAGACCACAGATATTAAATTTGACCCAGAACAAAGCATTCACAGTTTCTCCAGCACAGGAAGATGTCAAAGAAGTCAAACATTTTCTGTAGAAAGTTCTATCTCACGGTATAGTTTTAAAAGAAGAAATGTATATATGTACTTATTTTTTAGGCAATCCTCCCCTCCTTTAAGACACATCCCCCCATATGGCATACTTTCCACTTAGTGCTTCATCAGTCTGCTGCTAATATTTCAGAATTCCAAAGGAAAAAAGACCATGACTTGCCATTAAAAACAGTTGAGTGAAAGAGTCTTTTCCCTTCCCTAACCTTTCCATGGGAGGGTGGCCAGCTCAGCTGGCATCCATACACACGCTATTCCTCACCCATCTTTTTTTAAACTTCCTTTAGTGGGGTCCAAAGACTGTAGCCATATCAGACCAAAGTCGTGTCCCTCTGTTAGAAAACTTTATACTTCAAGAATTCAGTTTTCATCAGAGAACGATGCTCAGATTTTTTCCCTTTTGATTTTCCACCATCTGAAGCATACACTGAAGTACACAGGAAACTCATCTACATAGAGTTCATCCTGAAGGCACACAGACATTGTGGTATGAGAAGGAAAGAGCACATTACTGATTATGTTTCTCTTATCTGCACCACTTCCACTGCTGTTGCAAGAACACAGTAATCCTAAAGAGGATCTGTTATAAAAAAGAGCAGAGGAACTGACAGTGTAATATTTCAAGAGGTACTTTTGATTTATTTCATTTAAGCCACAACACCTTGCATGGTTGATTTTGTGTGCAATTACAAAACCAGCTAAACTGGCAAAATTTGGGAGGTGGTAACGTGGCAGAAAATTCTGACACTGGCAGTGCTTTGAGGGCTGTGATGTGTCACCACACCTTTGCTCTGTTTTCAGATTTAGTTTCAAGAGATAGTGCTGGTCAGGATGCAGTTTGTCACCCCATCACAAAAGTCCACCTTCCTGCATTCTCACCTCCCCTGACATTTACCTTTGGCATTTGCATCTGTTTGCTCTCTAATTGGATATTTCAACAAAAGAGCAGAAAATTGGCTCAGCAAAGTGAGTTTTTGTTTATTTGTTGGCTGGATTAAGTTGCTGAACACAGCAAATGTCAAAGTCAGTAGAGAGAAAGCGGCTACCAAGAGGGATGTGGGTGAGCAGGGTGGCTCTTTCTGACATCAGGAGCTGATGGGAGATTCCCCCGGGGTTCACCTGGGGAGTTAGGGTGCAATCACAAGAGTGCAAATCCAGTTCTCCTATATGGTGATCGCAGTAACAGGAACACTATATCCAATAATTCCTGAACATCAGCCTCTTACTGGGATCACAGTTGCAGTACAGTCCCCATGCAGTAACACTTCTCCTTGGAGTCCTCCAGGGAAACACCAGTACTCTGAGGACCACGCTAGTAGATAGGCAGCAGTTCTGCTGTCCCCTAGACCCACACCACACTGACAGCATCCCTCTCAAAATGTACCTGTGCTGGGGCAGGATCAGACAGTTTCATAGGTAACCACGTTGCTGCCAGCCTCTCCAGGTACAGACAATGTGGGATGGCTTTGCCAACCATATCCTATTCCTGTCCTAATCCACAAATTTGCAGAACAAACAGAAAATTGAAGTTTTGACAATTTGTATGTCTAGGTTCCTCAAATATGTAATAATTTTATACTTAGCTTTTAAGTGAAATTAAACCTAAAGCATTTTACATTGAATGCCCATCTTGAAATTTTCTCAAAGTTTACATTTCAAAAGTACCATTTCATACCAATTACAAGTCGTACAAGTATAACTGTCATGCAGTATTAAAAAAAAAGACAACTTAAAGATTATTCGCTTTGGCATTAGCCTTCTTGCAGTAGTAACTTAAATTTAAGTCACTAAAATCCTATTTGAAATTAGAATTGAGCGTAACATTTTGCAGATCAGTATTCCAATTCAGAATCATCAGGTAAAATTTGTTTTCACATAAATCTTAATGAATACATTATAGTAAGTGTTGTAGTGTACCTTTCTCATAGATGTCTTCTCCAAAGAATAAGCACTATTCTGTTCCAGTGTTGAGAAAGCAAAACTCACTCTTTTCAGTACTACCATTTATAACAAAACAAACAGGACATAGCTGAAGCCTAAACACATAAATCCAGAAATTTCCCTTTGTATTTTCTATTTTACCCGGTGTATTTTAAAACAGAAATGGATACGCTGTAGTCAGACGTTCTCAAGCAGTCACCTAAATAGCAATCAAAAATTAATTCAGCAAGCAGAAAAAATAAAAAAGCAAAAGAGAACAACAACAATCCACCCCCCAAACAAAACAAACAAATAAACCCCCAAAAACAAACATTGTGACAATCCCAAAGACTTCGCAAATGCTCTGAGCAAGAGACCAAGCTCATATGATCTGGTCAAACAATTCAGTGCAGAGAGCATCTTTCAGCATCTTTATCCTGGACACAAACATCATCATGTGTGCCCCTCAGTTCAAGACCTAACCTTTTTTTATCCCAAAAGCAAAAAATAAAATTTAGTCTTGTTGAAGGGTAAAATTTACTGAGTAAAACTGATGGGACAGCGAGAAAATTACCTTTTCAAAGCTATTGTGTCTTTCCAATACTGAAATATCAGATTGATGGTCTGTATTTCTGCTGCTCAAGGTTAGCACTGCCAAGTTCATGATCACAATGTTTTACTCTGAATCACAGATTATTTGTTGTTTTTGGTGGACTGGAAGGTTCTATTTATTCACTAATTTGGATGTTGCCAAGAAAAGCCAGCCAGAAAAGGGGAAATCTCATAACCAGGACCTTATCATATTTGGTTCTCCAACTAAGCTTTAGAAGTTTTAAATAAATCCAAAGCCAGTATTCTCACTCTCAAAGCTTAAATAAGTTAAAGCCATACAGACCTCTGTAAATTATTTTTAAGAATCGTTTTTCTCTGCTGCCAGTTTATCCATTCTTCTCAAAGTCTAGTTAGTCAGCGCCTGGAAGAAGTGGAAGGGCTTCCATCTGTTACTACTTCAAAGACAGCTATCCTGACAGGAAATGTCAACCTGTCCAAGACATATGTTTCTAAACATATTAGACCTGCTGTCTCTGCCAAGATGCAATTAAACACTATCTAATCTTTAAAAAGCCTGCAAGAAATAAGTTTTAAATCCCAAACTGAAGGATGACCTGCACTGAATAAAGTCAAGCTTCATGGTGACTTTTAACAGCCTAATCTGTTTACACTAAGAGAATTTCCTGACCTAAGGTTCCTGCAGTAAGCCTGCAAGAATTGATTCATCTGCACTACAAGCAAGCCACAAGGGCTCTTAAACTGCTTTTACAGCAGGGCATTATGGCAAAGCAAGTTTATTTCATGGCCCTAGCAGTCTCTCCTTGACTCCAGAGGCACCCACTCCTTCTCTCCTCCTTTGTCTGCCCATGCTTATTCAATCCGGAGGTGAGCTTTTGTGGGGAGAAAGACCAGGGGAAAACTGACTTAAAACCAAATGAAACAATAAACAGGTTTCTGCTTGTTTACACCCTTGAATCACTGTAGGGTCCGCAGTAGGTGGGAGCACCAGTCAGGGCAGGATGGGCACACCCAGAACAGGAGAGCCAGGTCAGCTTAGGCTGTCCCTGAGTTGCTGTGAGATTCTCCCGCAGGGTAAAAGCTCCAGCCAGTTCCTGCACTGTCATTTTGAGATTTTGACTACTCCCAGCAATCAGGGCAGAAAAGATCAGACGCATAAATAAAAGACCCTCTCCTGCTTGGACAGGCAGGTGGGTTATTTCTCCCAGAAGTCCACTCCTGTGAGGTATTTCACCTGACTGTGCTGCCATGGGCAGAGCCACACTGCAGCTGTTGGCCTGCAGACAAGCAGCACTGGGCAAGCAGGACATGCCTCAGTGGCCTGAAGAAGGGTCAGAGATTATAGGCAAATAAATGTTTCCTAATCAGAACAGAAATCAACCCCAAAGCTATCCTGGCAGAAAAACGCACTAGTATGTACAGTGCAAGTCCCACTAGGCACTTAAAAAAATCCCAGCCAGGATCCCAGCAAAAGACAGCACTGAGACAGCAGTACTATTCATACTAATACATGCTAGCGTGACATGCTGCCAGCTTTGTCTGGCCATCTTTTTGTTTCCAAAATAACTAGGACATGAAATCTTTAATTGCTGCTATTATTCTTCATTGGATAGAAGCAGATTTCTTATTTTAGAAAAGTAACTGTCACACTGTCTCCTATCAGCAGTATGAGAGAAGAGGCAGCTGTGGTACATACTGTATATTCTATTTTCTTTCTTCTCCCTCTTTGGGTCACGCACTGGCTATTCTTTTCCTCTGTTTGGCACATGTTACTGACCCTAGACCCACACAGAACACTTACTCTAAGGAAAAGATCACCATTAAAGAAAAGGTCAGGAAAGGAGGAAAGGCACCTGCACAAATACTTTTTTATTAAAATGCAACACTCAGTCAAAAAGGATGAAGTTTTCTCCTTAAAAAGTCAAATCCATCAGGTTAAAGGTTTACAAGACGCAGATGGAATTTTGCGTATTTTCTTCCAGATTTAGCACAGACATTAACAAAAAAAATAAGCAGAATGGGACAACACTTTAGGCTGATTCACAAATCTAAACTAGCACATGGCATCTGAAAAGACTCATATGGGTAGAGTCAAGGTTGATATAATCAAAGCTTCTCCTGCCCAAGTTCCAAAGCACTGGAGTGCAGTAATTGAGTTTCTCTGTTGTAAAGATACAAGAGAAGCCATTTTTTCCAACAGATGACTAACGCTGACAGCTTTATTTATTTATTTAACTTTCAAAGCAGAGTCACTTTTAATGGATCTATAATTCAAAATCTCTTTAATTAATTTTCCTCAAGCTTCCTAGAAATACAGATTTGGCTTTCTGCATTGAAAAACAAGTCAGTCAAGCTCTAAGCAGAAAAAAAACCAACAACAAAAAACCCCCAAACATTTTAAAGTCAAAGCTATAAATGAAACAAAAATGGGATTTTATTAGGAACGCTGGTTGCAATTTCACCACATAAGCTACTTCCAGCATTATACAATCTTTTAAAGTTGCTCTTATTTTTCCTTCCTGCCTTCTATCCATTTTTACTTGCTATAATAAAAAACATTCTTCCCTTATATTGCTTTTTGCCTCACCACATTATTGATTCTGCTTCCTGCATGTTTTTTGTTACTTTTTTCTGACTCCGTAAACTGAGTGCTCTATATCCAGAAGACAGCTATGGTGCCTACCAGGACAGGACCAAAATCTGAGAGGTAGGAACAGTGGAACTGGAAAAGGTCCCTGAAGAGCTGACAGACTGACACTTTGTTCCTTCTGGACAGCAGTTTCACATCAAGCAGAAAACTCTAGGGATTTGTTTATTTAATTATTTTGGACAACAATCCCTGGTGCTTAAATATCTATTGAACTCAATGTTGCACAGAGAGAATGCCCTGCTTGTTTCTCTAAGGAATTAATCTCAAGTGTTTGGATAACAGATAGTACATAAAGTAACCTATTTATGTCTTAGTACCAGGGCACACAGGTCTTCCCGTCTGCATTTTTAACAAAATCATCAATTATAGTGTACAGCACTCCAGCAGAACTTGCCCTCTTCCACTGAACCAAGGCACTTCTTACGTCCTTGAGCCGAGGCATGCGCAAACACTATGCTCCACTGCTGCTTCTGCCAGAGAGATTATTCCCCTCAGAGAACAAACAACAGCAGAATGAAATGTATGTCCTTAACCTATTATATTGAATACGTGAGGTAAGCCACTGATGGAGACGTATTTGCACTTAAATGCCTGACTGCATGGGAGAGGACTGAGGCAACACTTTACAAGACAATAGTTTGCTGTCCAAGAGGGTTGGCTTTGCCATGGGACTAGGACAGAAAGCTGGGAGGAGAAGCCACAAGAATTGTTAGCCTGTCCTGAACTCCTCCAAACACAAAGCAGTTAGAGAGAAATGCTGGGACATCCAGGACCTGGGGAAATCAGCCAGAGAGGTACAGGAACACGCATCCAGAATTTCTGATGCAAGTACTGAACCATGCTTCCTGCCACAGTTCAGCACAGACTCTCTTCATCAACAGACATACTTCCAAGCCACTGAACCTTCTTCAAACACTCTTTCTCTCTAAGATATCAAGTCTAAATTCAAGATTATCTACAGTTGAAAGACTCCTTACTGAATGTATGTACTAAAGCAGACACACAACTCACATATGCAAAACTGGAGTAGTGATTGAGAAGATTTGCATATCATTCATTAGACTTCAGTAAACTGATTTCTTCTCTCACAACTCATACCATAACCAGAATTCAAAGAATGTGAATAAACAAGTTTCCAAGATACTAGCAAGCACTTAGGTCTCAACTTATCTGTAAAAACTACGTAAGTGTATGAACAAGTCATTTAAGAAGGGACCAGATGTTCTCAAAAGACAAAAACATAGCTCATACTTCTAGGTCCACCAGTAATTGCAGCATATGACCTACAAACAAATTCATTCACAATGCAACATCAAGCAGTTTTTTTTTAAAAAGAGAAAAATGAGTGATATGAGCACACTCTATAGACTGACAACAGATGAAACAAAGAATTAAAACAGAAGTGAACTTTTTATTGTATCTGACTAAATAATATGCTCTTGTGGAATTACTGCAACAAGCACTGCCTGCACATTTCATGCTTTGAGTGAAATTTAATTAACTTGAACTAGTAAAAATCCCACAGGGTTATGTTATTTGTAAGTGAGAAAATACGAGTCATGTTTGCGTGACCGGGGGTGGAAATTTGGCTAGCCTTGTTAAACTATAGCTCCTCTTGAAAGACACATAAATATTTATGTGAATTTGTGTGCTGACATTTGTTGCCGGACTTGAATATTCAAAGTCACTACAGATAACTTCTAAATGTACCTTCCTCATACCCATGGCTTTTCCTCTATGCACATCCTGTTGCCACAACTTGGCTTACGTTTTCCTGAAGAGCTAACCTGTAGGGAGAGGCAGGAAAGGGAAGTAAAGCACTATTCATTCCTAGGTGATTTATGAACCTGTGTGTGCTTCCTTTTGCAGCAGAAAGTTGACACATGCACACAAGAAAAATGTGCATATGCCTGTGCTCTCGCTGGAAGAAGCATCTGAGGAAAAAAAAAATCCAACCCTTTATGCTGTCTGTCTTAAGGGCAACTCTCGAGAATGTTGCTGCCCATCTCATTTCCAACACTATCCCATCCTGTTTTCAAGTTCTGCCGAGTGCAGGGACACAGACAAGGAACAGGGTAGCTAAAACTCAGTAAGGCAACATTCATAGCATAATATGCTTTATATGTACTACTTCTCTGTGATGCTCTCTGTAACAAATTCAGTTTCCTGCTAGGAAAAAAGTAAAGAGAAAAGCTCCTCTTCATTTCCTTTCAAAAGCAGTGAGCTTTCAGCCATGCATTAGGGATGAGCAGACCTATGACTCTATTCGACATTGCTCAGATTAAAAAAAAAGCCAAAAGAAATAAATAAAAAAAAAAAATCCATAAAAATGTAATTACAATCCTGAACAGATACAGTTACAAGTATTTGCACGACAGAAGGTAAGATTTGGTATACTGAGCATACCCAAACTGCTGGAGCTGGTCTGGAACAATTAAAAGACAGACAGTTTAAATGATAAAAATGCAAGCTGTGTTCTGAACTGGGGAAATTGCAAGTGTACTCTAATCTCATTTGATTGTCATCATCACAAGTGTAACAACTGCAGTGTTCCATCTTAATTGCATTCCCAATTGACCAGTCATATAAAAAGTACCTCAAATAAAATTATTTCCTTGGGCTTTTTGTCACATTGACAACACATATGATTTTCAGAAACTGAAATGGAAAAACTGATTAAAATTAGATTCTGTTGCAATTCCTGCATTAACCAAACATCTAACCTGCCAAGGAGCTTTAGAAAGATATTCCTTTTTCTCTCCTTTAAGACTTTGTGTAAATTAACTTCAAATCGGCTGCCTAAAATGGAACAGTTTTTCCAGGATTCAGGACAATGCTTCAAAGGCATCTCTGCTCCAGAATACAGTTTGTAGGGTTAAAGTTAGGATGAGAGTCCACACCCTAATGGCAGACACTGTGTCCCTTGAAGAGCCTATGCCCACTCTGCCCATGAGAAAAAGAGAAGGAACTTCAGGGGAAGTACTGAGGTGAAAGAGGCAAACAGATTATGAGTTGTAATTTGATTGTAGTGAGGAAAGTAGTGTAGATCAAGGAAGATTTATACTTAAAAGGAGAGTACTGTAATTCCAATAACCTTTTCCACTCTTCCATAAATTGAGCCCCCAGGCATTTGATAAAAGGTACGCCTAGCGCTTTTTTAGAGCAGCTGGAGAGCTCCCACTGCATACTATTTTTTTAACAGTTCTCGCACAAAGCTATCCAAAATGTAGCAGTACTGTTTCCAGAAACTCGCATCCTATCTCAATGTTGGAACAGTATGTGGCTGCTCTTTAAACAAAGTGGTTCTGTATCATTTCATAAGTAATTGTCACTTTAAGGTGAGCCAGTTAAGATTTTTCGTTCAGTGGACCCCTCTGTGATCACTCCTACCAGATCTGCATCAAGTGACTCAGAGAAGGGAAGGCTGGTTACATAAACAGAAGGTAGGTGGTTTAAAAACCTTGATCTTATCAGACCTGTCAGTGGAGAGAACTGACATTACTGCAGAGCTAACTCACATGTCAATGCACTGGAAAAGAGTCAGATGTTTTCCACATCCTCCGATTTAGGAATGCTTTGCAGAGTTATTTATTGAGCCAGTTCAGATTACACAGAATAGCTTCAGAGCCTGTGGTTTCCAGTGCTTCACCTGCCTTGCCTTGCCTTGGCCGTGCTTGTTACTGAAGAGTCAGGAGAGGAAAACTAAGAAGAAAATCACTTGTAAACTTGGAATGCTTCAGGATCTCAGAGCCTATATAACTTACAGGAGTAACAGGTTAGACTGACCTAGCTATAAATGAGAAAGATACATCACAGCTGGACATCTTAACCAGCCTTGCCAAGCTTCTCCAGGCTTTTGAAACACCTATGATTTTCAACAGTGTTTCTATCTTTTTTTCTCCCAACAGTGAAAGAGAAGCAACATGCTCACTCATTCTGCTACTGTGCATCTGAGAGACACCCCTGCTTCCTCGCTCCAACCTGAGATGTCGTCTCCTTTCCAGCAAAGCTATTTCCAGAGCTTATTTACTGGTTCATTCAAGTCTAGACATTCTAATTTTGCAGCATAATCTGTAGCTCAGTCACCCATGAAACTGCTGAACAGCCTGCAATTGTGTGCAAATCCACATCATGGCTGAGCTCAGGTACAGTCATTAGTGATAGCACATAGCACTTTAATGGGAGGCTCTTTAAACCTGTCAGTAGCATTTGCCAGAAAAATGTATCTCTTCCTCTCCTCTCCCTTAAATAGTTTAATTAATACCATCATCCTAGCTTCAACTCCAGAAAGTGACAAAAGCAGGGACACTGGCAAGGAAACAGACATAGCACAGGATGTGAACAGCTCTAGGGAAACTCTTGCTTCCCTTCACTCATTTAAAGGCCCTGCCCGGTGTGAGCCCACATTCCAGCTCTATCCCCCAGGCTTAGGCAGCACAAGAGACACTGTGCCCAGCAGATCTCCCAAAGGAAGCAGGGACAAGATCAGAGGGCACATACCACTTACAAAAGCACATTTGGTCTTCTCCAGAGGGAAGAAGAGTGTCTTGCCTGGCAGAGGGCTCAGGAAGACATTGGGTCCAGCCTGACTTGGGCAGCGGCATGTGAAAGGAGAGGGCGTGAATGGAACAGGGAGGGAGGAACTCCTGCCCTCAGCCATGAGACCTCTTGCATCAGTTCACGCCAGCGAGCCCTAAGGAAGGGATCTGTGCTGAGTCAGCTGCAGTATATGCCCCTCTCCACAAGGATTCAGGAAAAGGCTGCCCTGCTGTCAGGGCCGCTCACTGAGAGAGTGGAACTAAAGTGATCCAGAAGCAACACCCTCCCCACCCTCAAGATTATCAGATTTGCTTTCTCCGGTGACTTCCACATTTCCCTAGTGTACTTTGTCCCACGAGTTGCAACCAGTAAGTAGAGCTATTTGCAGTAAGTGGCACGACTCACCTGCTACAGGAGTCCAGCAGACACCAGCAGAGGCATTACTCAGGTATGTGCCCCTGCTTAGGGCTCCCTCACCTCTTCCCCTCCTTCTCAGCCTGTCCAAAGGAAAACTCCTCTCAGGATCGGCTTAGGGCTTTCCACCCCAATGGCTAAACTCAAACTCCTCTTCTTCAGCTCAGCAGCAGGTTATGGTGCTGTGCATCCAGCTGTGCTGAGCTAGCAGGTACAGAATGCCCATCCTTCCTCTCTGGATGTGCATGCGGCAACAAACACCAGAACAAAAGGCACCCTCAGGCTGCCCCCTCCAGCCCCCCAGTCTACACTCTTTTCTACATTTCAGTGCTGGGCAGGCCATACATCCCCTTCTAACCACTGTGGCTAGTGCTCCTTAGCACCCCTTCAGCACTTCTCTCTCCAGGAGATTTTGCTGCTGGTCCCAGCACACTCCCCCAACGAGGGGTGGCCCATTTCTGCAGAAATCTGCTCAGCAAATATTGCAGGGACCTCACCGGCGTATCACAACAAGCAGGTTGTGCATTAGATGACTCCGTGCATTAGATGACTGCTCAGTGTGGTATATTGGGAACTACTTTATCCTCCAGGAGCAAAGCTTTTTTGGGAACTTGTTGGTGCCTCACCACACAAGATGTGTGCCAGCTGATGAGGAGCACGGGAACCCACTGAAGATTGGTATCAGGCAGGAAACTACTTCCGGAAGACAGAAGCTCCTTATGTTCCACATCAGCATGAAACAAAAGCCTTTCAAAGCTGTGTGTGGTTGTTCAGTGGAAAAGGATTTGCTGCCTTTCATTTTCCTAGATGATGCAAGGGTCCACAGCACCCAGGAGGAGAAAGCCCAAGGTTTATTGCTCCTCTGCTTCCCTCCTTCACACCAAGCATGATCAACTGCTCAAAGCTTGTCTCTTGATGCAGCTTCACTAGAAATTTCACCTGAAACACCTTTTCTAACAAAACTGCAGCAGCTGCAGGAAAACTTTTCAGTTTAATAAATCAACATCCAGAAGTACTTTCTTTATACAAGCTCTGAGCAGCTCCAGGCAAGAGGCTGTACTTGGAGGCCACAAGAATTGAGCTCACCACAACATTGAGGAAAGCCTGCAGAGGAGAACAGGCAGCTTGGGCTCAGTGCTGTGTCTCCACAGAAGGTAGGACTCATTCCCGGGCTCACTTAGCACCTTTGGGCAGACAGGTAGGAAAACAGTACTAGGCTATAAAGAGGAGTGTGGTTTGAATAGTGAAGGCAACTCAACCTTGGCAGCCCTGTGTTTTAAATAAGACAGCACTTTGGTGCTCTTCCCACTCCCAAAGCATTCAGAACTGTTATTTACAATTTCCCTTAGGCAGGCCATAAATCCGAGATCAACTAGCAAGCTCAACATAGCGTAAAAGGATCCCAGTGGCACACTAATTACCTTTGCAGGCTATGTAAGCCTATACAGTTTGCTTCTGCACAGTAGCTTTGGAAACTTTGGCTAACGACTGTGACTAGCAGACCAAACTTTCCACTTTCTATTGTTCTGTTCAGGGCAGCCAGCCGGGAATTCAGGGGCAACAAACCTCCAGGGGAAGAAATCAAGGCCATTAAGGGAAAGGGAAGAAGGGCTATGAATCATAAGATTACTCCACACAGCAGTGCAATGGCATGCTATGGCCTCCAGCAGAAATGAAAAGATAGTAAATCTAGATTGATAGGAAGCCTTATAGATTACAAGGGCTAAAACCAAAACCACCACCAAACAAAAAAAACTATTACTCCCATTCTCTTATGACTTTAGGGATTACTTTTCTTCCACTACTCTACACAGAGGTGACAACCTTTTTTTTTTTGTTTTGTTTAAATGAAAGTTTTTAATACAGTAAAAAACCCACTCCCCTCATCTCCTGAGACAGAAGGCCAGAGGACTTATCAGAGGTGCAGGTGCTGCATCTTTCACATTTTCTCACTTCCATGGAAATGAGCTGATGTTCAGCCTGCAGCTGATTTCACACAGATCTCTCCTAACACCTACTAGCTCTATTTATGTGTTATCTATGCAAACAGCAGTGGTTATAGCAAACACCTGAATTACAGGGGAAGTAGGGACAAAATATCAGACTCAAATCATTACTCTGGACCAAGAAGAGAATGAAGTAACCAGAATATGCCATTTTCTGAATGAAAGCCTTGGCTGGCAAGCTATTGTCTGGTTTAAGGCAACACAAACACTCTTTCACTCCAATCATAAAAAGGTCTGTAATGAAACATTTACTTAGTTGGCATTTCTGCATGAAAATCTTCAGTTGCAATGACTCTCTTAAAAGTTAAAAAACATCCACCAACCAAGAAAATCTAACATGTTGCATTGGGCTGTGAAAAATTCCAACAAGCCTGTTATCCAGCTGAATGTTATACTGGCAATGGCTGAAGCCCCCTCTCATGAGAACCACAGATTAAATTACTTCCCAAAAAAACTATAATGTCTTCAGTGGTAGTTTTGGGGTCTGGTGAAAAATTCTTACTAGAGATTACATAAGCAAAGGCAAGAAGAAGGAAAAAAACCCACGTATCTTGGATTCCATATCAGGTATAACAAAGTAGTGCAATACAGAACAAACTCCTGTCTCCTGCAGTCAGGCCCTTTCCCCTTGGTGCAGACCAAAACCAAAACAAAAACTGGGGAACTTAATACTACAAAATACTCCATACAAAGTAACAATATTGTGCTAAATCTTGATGGGTTAGATGCCATGTACAATAGGAAGTTAATAAAAGTTTATGAAGATCTGTATAGCAACTTCCAGGATATAATTAGATAATACTTTTACAGAGCCATAATAAAGAGGAGGAAATTTTGTGTTTTCCTCAGTTGGTGTTAATTACAGATAGCCAAGGAAGCAGAAGATGATCTCTGGAACATATCCAAGGGACACAGATTAGGCTGATGGCATGTATGTACTCTCCATGCATGTACTCTCCAAAGGCAAGTCCTCCCAAAGGGGTTTTCAAATGTTTTGGCTACAAGTTTACTAGTCACCTCACATATAAGCACGTAGATATTTCTTACAAGCTTTCCCTCAAGTTTCTCTCAGAGATTTCTTTTTTTTGCCCCTCATGAAACAGACAGAAACAACAACAAGAAGTTGATAAAAGGACTTCAGGCACTTCTCACATATTTTTGCTGTAACTTTACAATCCTGAGGCAGGGACACAGGATATCTTGCTCCAAATAACAGAGGAAATTCTGAAAATGTGCCAGAGTACATACTGCTAGAGACAGCACAAGTGGCAAGTCTCCTACTGATCTCAATACAGCAAGGTGAAATCTACTCCCCTTACACATTATGGCTATGACACGAGTAACTTCTAGGTTTAAATAACAACAGCCAAACCCAAACCGTCTTATAACTCTTTTAAAATGAGCTCTGAGAGAGCTTCACAGAGTGCTCTGTAGCAACCTAAAGAAAAAGCTGCAAAATCCCTACCTCTTTACCAAAACTCAGGCTAAAGCTTTTTCAGTCCATATGATCCTGGTTTGATCTGTTTGAACAAAAGTGGGAAGCCAGAGAACAGCAAACCACTTACTGGATAAAGTTACATTTGTATGGGTGATGAAGGTATACTCACGCAGTGCATACAGGGAGAGGACTATTCCAGCCAGGCAAAATCCCTCAAAAAACCTGAGTGTGCTGAACATGGTCACATTCACTGAGAGTGCCACAGTCAGTCCAAATATCAAAATGAATATGACAGAGAAGAGCAGCACAGGCCGTCGACCAACCCTAAAAATAAGGAAGTACGGAGAAACAGTTAAAAGCCAGGAGGGACATAATGCTAGATCATTAAAACTGGTAAAGAAGGGAACAAGTCATACAATCCCTTCCAAATGTTGCCATCAATTTTTAATGCTTGTTTCAGTCTTTCAATTCTTTTTTTTTTGCTTACTAAACCTCAGATTTCTCTGCCAGCTTTGCATTGACAAGTTCATTTCAGACTGGATTAAGCAGAGACAGCACAAAACACAGCATTTTCAAAACACCAAAGATAAACAAGGAAACATCTAGGAACTACCACAAAGCCATAAATAAGTTCCTTGGAGATGAAAAGCAACTCCTCAGTTTTCTGTAGTAGCACGGGAGAGTATATGGTATTATATGCTATATGGTATAGTACATTATTAGCTGCAGGAGCCTCCTCTTCCCAACAGACATGTGCTTCTCAGCCTCATCTGCAAGAGCAGGTGGCTCAAAAAATCTACTTTTCTTGATCTCATTGTTGAGCATAAGCCTAACAAACATGGACCGAGCACAAAACAGGACTCATGTCACTTTGCTGAGCCTCAGAGAGCTGAAAGTAACACTCACAAGAAAACTGTGAGCTTCAAGTCCCTCCACTTGGTATCCCGACAGCAGCTGCAGAGACCCACAAAACCAGCCTGACTGGAAGGTGAGGAATAAACTACTCCAAAAATAATTTCAGGCAACAGGGGTACGAAGACTTGCAGCTCCCCTTTGCAGCTGCAACCTCTAATTGCATGTGTTGGTGCAGTGCTGATGAGGAGGAAGAATTATGCTGCCACTGAATGTGGGGGCAGTCGCTCCAGAGTTTAGCTCTTTTATGTTCCAGGAACATGAGATTTTTACATCTCTTACTCATATGCTTAGTGTTTATAATTTCCCCTTCTCCCCCTCTCTTCCTGTGCAAGGAGAACGATACGAAGCACCAGAGCACATGGTTATTTTTAAGCAAAAATTGGATCATTATGTGGAGGTTTCCAAATCTTTTTCAACTTGTCAACTCCCACAAGTTTTCCAGTGGAACTGAGGATCCCTTTTAGTCAGCTCCATATGCCATTTCCACAAAGAATACATGAACTTGCTTTTCGTAGGCAGCTTTCACAGACCCATTCAAAGCAGTCTGTCAGCTGCAAGCCAGCCATCAGGTTGAATGTCAGCACAATAAAGAGCATTTAAACCTCACAACTTAGTCCAGTTTCACATACTGTAGCATTTCTATTCAATTATTTCAGCAGATTGTTACCAGCAGTTATTAAACACATTATATATATGCATTCACAATTAGAACTTTGGGGGTTGCATTACTTAAAATGGACAAGATCTATAAAATAGGGAGAAAAGGGCTGAAAAGGAGACATTGGTATAATTTTTAACATTTTTGGGAACTGGAAGAGTGCACCAGTCATCATTCAGGCTTTTTCAAAGTCACACCTAAGAAGGTAATGTCATGGCTCCTTGCATGAAAACAGGTTTACTATAATTTTCAGCTGGAGCATCACCCGTGGGGCACCTCAAAGATTTAAATTGTTGGCATTAGCCATTCAAAATTTTTAAAAAAGAACAATGTTTTAAAACAGAACCAATGTGCAAACTGAAGAAAGCATGGTCAGAGCAGGCTGCTTTCCATCAGCATACAAGCCCAGCCCACCAGAAGATGAACTGGTGTTGAGCTGAGGTTGGGAACATAACATCACTGGATTGGTGATGTGGAATGCACTGGGGACATGCTGGACACGGGGGCAGTTACTGCTGTGTGTGCTTCAGATTTTATATTTACGGAACACAAAGCACTTGGGCAGGGAAGGGAAGTACCTCACATGAAACCCTGACTACAGACAAAAAGCCAATGAACTTTGCGTTATCAGCAATCTGCACAGACTTTTGCAGCCCCATTTTTGTTATGCCAAGCTGTAATTCATACCAATTAGTATTTGTGGAAGTGTTTTGCAGATGAAAGGCATTATGCAAACCCTCAGAATTAGGAACTTAATTCTCATCACAAGCCTGACCTGCCATTCCCTGATGTTGATTGAAAAAGACCTCATGCTTAGCATACTTCAGTTCCCTTCTTCCCCTCCTCCCATCCTCTGTACTTGAGGCTATCCATTATTAGGACACAGAATTTCTTCTACCATTATGCCAGTTATGCAAATGAATGGTTGCTGGTAATGAAAAAATCAGAAAATTGAAGGGCCTCCTGGGCCTGTGAAAGCCAACTGAGGCCAGGTAAGCCCTCTGGTAGGAGGCATGTCCTCACAAACACAAAACTAGTGTTCTTCACCACGGCATGCAGCACACTTCTGAAAAAACAAAGCCCCAGGGCAGCTATCAGCCATATATTTGGTGAACCAGCAGTGTTTTGACAGGATGGTGTCTTAGAGCATAAAAAAAGCCTTTTATATGCAGACAGAATTATCTAACAGTACATGGAAATGCTTGTGAGAAATTAAACCATACACAATTTCGCTGGTAAAACAGCCCCAGGATGCTATCTGCTGCCATCCAAACTGTTCCAGAGAGAGATTTCTGTATCACAGAAGTCTCAGCCTACACTGCATGCTATTATCTAGATCAAATGCTAAATGCTGCCTGCACAGGTAAATAACTAGGGATACAAGCAACCCCAGGCTTTTGAAGAATCTGCAACCCACACAGTGTGATAAGCAAATACATCAAAAAGATATTCCTAATGTCAGAGTTGCACCACAGGGGAAGAGTGAATGGTCTGAGGACAAGACCTCTTCTTCCCATGCTCCTACGCATGTACCTTGCTGTTGCAGCTGATCAAATTGCTCTTCCCATGACATTCTTCGCAGGCTCTCTCTTGGTTTTGGGACTTGAACTGACATAAAGGCTCCAAAAAGCATCAGAGCAAGTGCAAAACAGGGGCACTATAGGACAGTGAGAGGCACCGACCTACCGTCTTGATGCTACATGAACACCAAGCCCACCTGCTCCAGAATAAAGCCTTCCACACAAACCTCAGTCTGGAGCTGGCGAAATTGCCAGCAGCACTTTGCTTGTGGAACAAGTAACTTATTCAGGCGCTGGACACAGTCGGTCTTCACATATCTGAGCATGTTTACAGACTTTCCTCCTATAGATTTTCCACACAGAGCTATCCCAGCATGCACACCAACTGTATTTTGAACAGAGAGCACTCAGTTTACTTAGCAAATTGCCTTAATACACTCTATGCCTTTGCTTTGTACACCTTTAAAACCTTCTTTTAAAAAGGAAAAGCAAAACCCCTAGTGGTTAAAAAACCCCAAAGCATCTTCTAATTATCTACACTGGAGAGCAGCATATAAGTGAAATGAGAACAGATTTTGAAATTTTGTAACACTTCTTATACATTACTCTGTTTAATCGCCTCTGCTCTTGCTTGGGACTGACATCCTTTTTTTACTTAATTTTCTCTTTCTACAGGCACAATCCATACAATTCCCTTTGTATCCATCTCTCCACACAACTCTCCACCTTTGCAGAAATTGAAGCTGTGATTAAACAGCAAAGTAAATTCCATCTAGGTGTTCTTTTACCAGTCCCCAAATGCTACTGCTAAATGACGAAAAGACTATCCAGCACAGGAGCCCTGCTGGGTTAGGTACATCAGCTGGCAACAGGCACTGAACAGGAGTATGAGGACTAGCTTTGGCAGCAGCAAACTGTGTCCATTCTGGTCACCCACAAAAGGGTCACTGTTCCCTCCAGCCACCAAATTACCCTTTTTCTCCTTTGCACCACAGCTGGAAGCCAGATTCTCGTAAACTCACTAGACATTTCTAGGTATTTTAAAATTAGGGTAATTTTATGCTGCATTAGCTCAGCTAAGCAGCTCGCAGAGGGGTCCAACAAACGCATGTGGCAGCGCAAAGTACACGCTGGGGACAGAAATGGATGGAAGCACAGAATGCTCCTCTTGGTAGCAGAGAGCTATTAAACCTGCTTACTGCAATTCTCTCTCAAAGCCAGTGCCTCAGGCAACAAGTTGTTCACTTATTTGTGGCTTATTTGTCAATTATAGCACCACTTTCCTAACTTGGTAATAAGTCTGCTTTCTCCACACTGATTCCTTTTTAGGAAAAACAAGCAAGATCCCTCATTCATTTCCCCTCTATACTTCCTATGAGCTTTTAGAGCCCCGTTTTACTGTGGTATTTTAATCAAATTCAACTGTATTTCATGCATGTTCCCTATTTCACTGAAAAGTCATGATTCCTTGCTTGCCCAAGAACTTTCAGCGACTATTCAAGAATTAAGATGCAATTTCACTAGGAATGCTTGATCCAAATTACTGCACAGCTGCAGGGGGCCTTTTCTCTCCCAGCTGACTGGTGAGTTGCTGAGGCTTTATAAGATTTCCCTAATAGGCAACTCTTCTTCCTTTCCTGTTCTAGTTAATGGCAAAAGAGTTAACTTCGGGCCATTTAAAGCATCAACACTGGCAACTGTGCTAGAAGCCACTGAAATGACTGGGACAGCATCATAGAGCTATTGCTTCAGATGCTGCAAGTTTCTACTGAAATCACTTGAGTCATCCCTTTAATTTTTCTTTCCCCTCTTCTACACTACAAGACCATTTTCTAAAATAAAAGCTGAATCCTCAGCATAATTGGGGTATCCAATAACGCCTTTAACTATAGCAGTTTAAAGAACTGCAATCTACTCTTTTAAGTTTAATACCCCAATACTAGCACGACATTAGTCAGCAAATCCTTAACACTACATCAAAATGTTTGCTTAACAAGAACTTTAAAAGAAGAACAAGGGAAAGGTTTGCAAAAGACAGCCTTCAACTCACCAAAAGATACTGTGTAAGCACAAGGCTGACATTATATTAGTCACGTTTTCAGTGAAATCAATGCCGCTTCCAATTTCTTTTGGCCCTACTTCTTATTTAAGCAAAAGAAAACCCTAAACTAAAGGCTTCACTTGTATAATTAGAAAATACTCAATTCTGTACTAGCTTTACAGCTGTAATAAGTTGTGTCAGCAGGAAATAGCTAAGCCAAATAGAGAAGAGTCTGTTATTTACCTTGATATAAATTACTCAGGTTCAAACAATTAAAACAGTTTTAAACTGTTTGTCCATCATGGTTCTTTCAGAACCTGAGAAATCATTACGCAAAGGTTCTACTTTATATTCATGAAGAAGACAATCAAAACAATAGTTTATACTGTTACTTATTTGTAGTTACATTGCATTAAAGAATTTTTCACTTACCAGTCAGCTATGCATCCTGTTATTAAGTGGCCGAAAATTAATCCTACAAGCAGGGAAAATTTAGCAATGTGGACTTTCCAGGCAGAATCACAAACAAGATCCCACTGGAAGAAAAAAAGAGACAGATAAACTGAAATAAATTAGTTTCTCAGATGTGTTTTAACATAGTAATATCAGTACAGAGCTTCTTCCAAATGTCAGTCCTAACACAAGTGCAAGGAAACAGCAGAGGAAAGCTTTCCCCCTCAAGTCAAGCAAATTAAAGACTCATTTACTTCAGTGAGTTTTATCAGACCCTTAATTGTCACTTAAGTCTCCCCCTCTCCAGGTCACAGGAGTTTAGCCTAAGGGGATATCTCCATCTGACATTGGCAACACTGCTGCAGCTGAAGTATCTCACTGTCATTGCAGCCCCAGACACCCATTATCAGAGCCCCATGAAGCCCACCAGCAGTAAGCCTGACAGTTTAAGAGCAAGTGTTCCAGCTGATATCCTCAGAGCTGCTTGGAAATATAGGGAAAAACAGCTGCTTTGCCACAGACCCTGATGGCCATTAGCTTCAGATTCTCAGTGTCAGGATGCTTTTGTTTTCAGAAAAGCATCTTGATTTCCCCAGGTGGTGGAAGGGGGATGAAGACTAAACAAAGGCACAGCTTGTCAAGACAAGTCCTGGCATGGAGCCAGACAGGTCAGCTGGAGATCCCAGCACAGCCATGCAACTTCTTGGGACAGCAGCCCTCATGGTGACATTTCATACCTCAGAGACCAGACAGGTTCAGAACCTCCACAATAAAGCTTAATTAACCTTTCTATCCAAAGGAAGGGGAAATGAACCATTTCAGGTAATTTGTCATTAGGGTACTGCCTCATTCCCATGAGAAAGATAGGAAAAACAAGGTTTCTAGTGAGGCTTCCCTAAACTCCAAGACATTTTTCTTCTAGGCAGAGGAAACCAGAAGAACCAGACTGCATTCCTGGCTTTAGCCCAACAACTTCATTGCCTTCAGAGATGTAACTTAATCCCTCTTATGTGTAAAGTGTGGATACTTACTATTATACCCTTGAATAAATATAAGAAGATATGTTTGTTTGCGGTTTGTGAGGCGCTCAAATATTGATGGTAATGGGAGCCATACACATTTCATGACAAATAAGTACAGCTAACTTTGGAGAGTCAGATACTCTAGAATTGAAACTTTGCAGAATAAATGGCTGTTTGTGTGTAATATAATAGTAGCAGCCCTCCTGACACCAAGAACTGAAGTTTCATAGCCAAAAACACAAAGTAGAAGTACGCAATTTATTTTTAAAAGTTAGATGCAACTTCAAAAAGAGCTTCCCTCAAAACAGTTCAATTAGGTGCACTGCACATTTCCATGACGCACAGCCCTTCCACAAATAAGGCAAGACTCAGCCTTCTAGTTCAACATCAGAGATGTCCTCACTACAATATACCATGTCACCAAAAAGTACAACAATTTTGTGGCCAAAAGAAACGTGCCAGCTTTCAGGATCAGGCTTTTTGTTTAAGTTATATGTATTTTTGAGTTCTCCACTGCACTGATCTGTACAAGTTGGGACATACACATGTAATCTTCCACCCTACAGACTGAAGGCACTAAAGAACCATAAACAAGTAGTCTGAGCAAGGATTTTTTCCACCAAATAGCTATGAATTATTCGCAGCAAACAGCTCAGCAAGGCAGTGAGACCTGCTCTCCAAAAACCTTGACTTTCCAGGAGCCAGTGGAGGAAATGCAATTACTAATACTTGCAACTCTAGAACCAATCTCCAGCTAGCAAATAAAAATATCTGCCCAGACAAGCTGAAAACGAAACAAAATTCAAGATATATATCTGTGCTCCAGACAGGCTTTAAAATGCTCCTGCTTCATTTTCACAATCCAGAAGGTGTATATGCTACTTGAAAATGAAAAATCATTTTTGTTTGTAGAGAACAAATTCAATTTATTAAAGATAGTCATATTTATACAAGCACACATTTTAAAATTCAACAATTAATTTTTAAATTTATTGATGTCAGAGGAACAGTAGTGTCCTCCAAGTGCAAAAAGAAAAAAGAGATACCCTGGTGTCTTTCCATTTTCAAAGCTTACCACTGCTAGCCAAAGGTAGCTGGCCCTCACACAAGCCTGTGGCAGAGAATGTGCAGTACCAGATTACACGTAGGTAAAGGCTTATGTTTGGAAGAGCCAAAAACTCAAGGACTGTTGTTAAATTTCAGGCTAGGACAATAGACATCAAACCCCTCTGGCACACTAAGTAAGAGTTTAAAAGCAGAAGAAAAGTCAATGTATCAGCTTGTCCTTCAGTGGTGCCCAAAATACACCCACTCCTCTCGATAACTTATCTGCAAGTCATCCTTTGTTTGTTTGGTTTTAAGGCTATTGTCCAACTCCCCAGCTGCTCTGACAATAAAAACACTTATTTCCTTGTGAACCCTGCATCTGGCCCTTCCCTGCCCTTGGTTAAGCACTCGCTCTGCAGGCCAGCAGAAATCAGAGCTCATCCCCCAGGCCCACACAGGCAGTCTAATGCGGGTGCTAGCAGACCAGGCAGCCCCTGACCTTCCTGAAACCTCTCCCTCTGCAAAACCCTCCAAACTTGTAAATTGGGAAATGGTGAAATATATCAACAGTTGCTTTAACAAAAAATTCCAGAGAATCTGCCATGACCCCAAATTACTCGCTCTGTACTAAGAGCTCAAGTATATCCTGGTTTCTCCTCTGGCAGCTGTCACAAACCACAGAGAGGTCACCATGAAGCAGTTACCCAAAATAAATTTGGCACGACAGTGGTAGGTATCACCAGGGCATTCAACTTGCAAAGAGAGACAAGAATAAGGAGAGAGGACAGAAGAAAAATGGATGCTACAGTCAAAATCAGCCTCAGGTAAAGATGACATTAATAGGACAAAATACATATTTAATAGCTAGCATATCGTCCCTACCCATCTTAACACAGCAGCAGAGCAAACCAGTAAGGTTTCATCATGCTGGAAGTGCAGAAATTTTGCCAGAGACCTGTGTTGCCCCTTCCCATTCACATGGAAAAACCTCAGCTTTGAAGAGCTAGAAATACAGCAGGAACTATTACACAGCAACAGTGCTGGCTCTCCCCTTATATACACCTGGGTTCAGCAGAGCAGAACTTATTTGTCATGTGCCCACATGGCACGGCTGTGCCCAGAGCCGTGGCAGGTCCTGCTCCAAGTGCCGGTAGTTTCATTCTGCAAAGATGACACTCAGGTTTGTTCCACAAAGAAAGGAGCGATAGGTTTCCATGTCCCTGTAGAACAAAACACTGGGGTGGGCAGTGCTGATGACTGGCAGTTCAACTGGCACTCCAAGTAAATCTGCACTGGGAGGTTGTTTTGGCTGGAGACTGGACAATAATCCTCTACCACCTCTTGCAAGACGTAGTTTAATCTGTTACAAGCAGGAGACCATTAAAATCCCCTAACTGCTCTGGTTGAATTCCCTGGTGTCCCACTCAGGACTTAACAGCGCCAAGCCTAAGGGAAGGATGCTGCTAAACTTTCTCTGGGATTTCTCTGTGTGCCCCTGTCTTTCTGTCCTCCATCCATCATCCTAATTCAAGAGATCAGATAAATGACTTGCTAAAGAAAAAGGACTGTATCGTTACGCCAAAACAAAAATAACTGCATATAAAATATGCTGGTGGAAAAGGTACATTGTAGAGAATTTGCCACCTATGCAGATGTGCAATATATTGCAAGTGGGGTTTTTTTTCATGTTGTGACAGCATTTTTTTTAGTCAAAGCTTAAGGAGTCACACCTTAAGGATCCTAATGTTTAACGGGTATCAGTGAGTCACCACCCATGCTGTGACTCACTATGCTTTACAATCAAGATGGAGGACTATTTAAAATATGGGTTGCTCAGGAAAGCACCTGGCAAAAGGTAATGCAACCAAACAGTAACCATTCCGTAACTCTTTACAAGGGGTGAAAATCCGGACAGGTTTCATGCAGTGAGTCAGTATTTGCAATGAAGTTACAAAGTCACAAATGCAAAGTTTGTAACTACAAACACAAGCTGCCACAATTAAGGGCTCCTGCCTCAAAAGTCCTTGTCCTCCAGAGGCTGGTTGTGGCATCTAAGCACACTGAATACCCACTGTTAAAAGGTCATAGTAACATGTCTACCGAGGATTTGGTTTCTACCCTCACCCCGACAACACGAAAAAGTGCAATGTAAACTCTTCTGTCCTAAAAAGAAGCAATAAGACAGGAGAGATGCTCTAGTACAATGCTTGCTCGGAGTCTGGCACAAAAAGCCCAGGGGAGGGGAACTAGACACACACACTCTTGCCACACTGTGGGTTCACAGTCTGTTTCCAACAATTCATGCCCAGATTGCTGCTGAAAGAAAGCCCACCCTCTCCTAAACGGTCTGCAGGTGGATGGTAGCTCTGCCGTGACTGCTCTCTGCAGTGGTTTCAGCAAGAGGCCACCAAAGGATCACCAGCGCTGCTGCCTTGGAAGGCCCTAAGCCGGGCACGAAGCTACACCCTTGGTCTTTCCCCAGGCAGGCAGCACCTGGCTGCTGTGCTGGCCTTTACAGACTCTGTCCCAAGGCAGGTAACATGCCCCAGACACTGTATGTGGTCTCTCAACCCCTTGGGTAAAAGCCTCCCTGTGGTAGCCCCGGCCTCTGCATATCAGTCACGTATGCCACAGCTTACCACAGCAGTCCCAAAGTCCCCCCTGCCTGGGGAAAAGCCACCAGCTTGCCTGCACATTAGATAATGATTTTAAGACCAATAAATGAAAGTAAGAATCTATCATTTGTCACTGACGTGTGTTGGTTCTCATGTTTCTTTGTTCTTCTCCTTCCTGCTCCATCTTTTCATAACTAAACCCCGTCAATTTACCCCACATAGCACTAGAATCCATCTTCTATGTAAATACCTTACCTAGTGAGACTTAAAATTTATGATGCTTTCAGATTCTCTTAGAGCATTCTTATTAAAAAAACAACATGAACCAAAGCTGTTTTTAAAAAGAATAAAATAGTAAAAAAATAAAGTTATGCTTCTCATATAAGATATGTTAAAAAAGGCAGAGCAGTCTCCAGGTACTTATTTCTGGAGGAAAATCTCAAAGTCAGCAGATGAAGCACTATAAACAAACCCCAAAACAAATGGAAAAGCAAAGAAGTTAGTACTTCTACCTAGCACTAATGCCTCCTCTCAGTACTAAACAATTTGAGTAGTACTCCTAGTTAAAGCCACAGGAGACCACTGTAGCAAAATTTCCATCCAGACTGCCACAGGACATTTCTCTCCTCCCCTTCTCAGTTGCTGGCCAAAGATGACACTGTGGCTGCATTTAATGTTAAGGAAAGTGCATGAGTTCCAGAAAGCGGTGTGATACCCAACTCTACAGAAAATAACTGTGCAGTAAAACCACACTAAAGAGGTTGCAGAAGAAGCTTCCCAGAGGGATGTGCCAGCCCAATTGCAACACCTAAAGCTGGGGTGATTTTACTACCACAGGCATCTCTGTATCTCCTCAGCCATGGCAACATCAGCGTATTTAAACTATTTAACGTTCAGAGTTCAGAGTAAGGATGCCTCTTCCTTCAGATCACAGCTGGGCAAAGTACTCCCTGATCTGTATTTTAAGTGTCAATAAAATGTTCTTGAGAACACACGGTATTTTTTGACCATCAGTACAACCAGCTAGGTGGAAGTATCAAGAATGCCACATTTCAAAATGAGGACATTAAGTAGAGTAAAAAACTAAAAGCAACAAATCCTGGAAGACTTGAGAAGAAGGTATAAAAATTAATAATTGCTCTTTCTTTTACCAGTCACATTCAGAACCAAACATCTCCAAACTACATCTTTCCTTATGTTTTTAATCAGACACAAATGGACTGGAAACCAGAAGAGTCATTAAAAACACAACACACAAGAAAAACAACAAACCAGCTATTGAGAGGGTTTTGTTGTTTGTTTTCTTTGAACAGCCACTCAAATAAGCCTACACCACCTACGCTTGAATGCCTCAACCCAATACACAGTCAACACCTGACTTTCAAGATACTTCCTCTCTGTGTGATGCTAGACCTCCAAGAGCCAAGTACATCTAACACAGTTCAGCTTTATCATAAGTGGATGCTTTTGCTGAAAAGCTTTGACTGGTGCCTAAGTGCTTAGAACCTTAAAGATAAATACTTCAAAATCAAATTTTTACTGAGCAAGTACACACTGGTATTTTGAGAAGTTTATAATCATCCGAATTTGCAAGAACTTTTACTGTCAACAGAGATATTTTTTGTACCATAGTATCACCTTTAGCTCAACATCTGCCTTCTTCCCATTCCCAACAAACCTGGGGGCCCTATTCTCATACACTAGAGAGCTTACTAACTCAACAGATGCAAGGGTTTGCTTTGTTCAGCTTCTTATCCAATTTGTTTTTCTTGCAGTGGAAACAACATTTTCTTCACTTTTCATTCTCGGAAACCAGTAATCCATTTCTGACCATGACAGACACCTGGCAAGGAAAGCTGCAGCCAGAAAAATCACTTGTGATCGCTGAACACAAGGTCATAGAAGTAAGTGGTCAGATTGCTTTAACTATAGACATGACCAACCATCTGGGCAACACACCATTTGAAAAGTAACTCAAAGAAACTACATTTGACTACTACCACAAAGTTTCTGGGGACATGGGGAGGCAGAGGAGTGGGGAGAGAAAAAGAGGGGAGGGCATGTGAGCCAGAGGACACATGCTTAGCTGTCTTCCAAGAAAGATATAATTAGATTGTGCAGCCTAGTATGAAAGCAGTTTCATTAACCTATGAAAACAGCTTCCAACCCCGCAAAATAGTACTGGACTGCATAACCATGGACTTCACAAGTTTCCTTAATGGTTTCTTAAGTTTAATGTAGTTTAAGTTGCTGAAACACATCCTTCAAAACTGCATTTTCTGATACGCATGACTGCTGTGAAATTTCTGCATTAGCTTTTTAGGTGCATATTTTTTAAGTCTGGTATTTCAGCTTTAAAAATAAAGCACACAGGCTCAGTGCCACACATCACTGCATTAACACTGATATAAGACATAGCACTTCCTCCTGGTTTACAAACTTCAACTCTGTCATGATAATGGGATACCTAAGACAGATTGCATCAAGCTGTTTGCAATTGGAGAGGCAGAGGCACATTGCCTCTTATAATAATTACCTCAGAGTAAGCAGGCTGTCCCCACTATGCCCCACAGGGACATACAGCATGTGCATGGCTCCATTTGCCCCAAAGAAGCAGAAAGGCCTTTCTAAGGCCTTTCAGTCATGGCTCACTTTTAAGAGCCATCTCTCCAGTGTGATGAGACGGCTCAAAAACCACCACAATCACAAAACAAGCCCAACACTTCAAATATGCAAAAGGACACAGACTGACTTCATTTCAGAGCCCGTAAACTAACTTGGAAAAGATTTAACATTCTGCACTAAATTATTGCTTAGTCTATGCCATAAGCAAAAAAGACTCTCCAAGCTATCCACAAAGCACATCAGCAAAATCCAAAGATAATGAGATACCATCTGAAACACTGCAAAACTGGAAAAGTTTCATCTATCCTTCAACTTCATACTTTAATCAGGGGCAATTAGCTCTTCTATTCCAACTTTGCTCTCTTCTTTTCCCCACTGGGAGAGGGAAGAAGGAAGTTTGCTAAGTAAATAATCATTGCTAATACGCTAACAATTAAAATATTTGTTAATCATATGACATTCTTCTGAATACTCAACATGATTAAATCAACTTTAGTAGCATCCAGGTACCACCCACTTCTCCATCACTACTTCTTTTATTTTCAGTAGGAGTTCCCTTTATTCTGAGACATTTAGATCTTTTCCAGCCTTCGCCCTCCACAGATTAGTCAACTAACTTGTTTCTCAGCTGATGTTATCTGCTTCGCTTATCCCAACTTCATAATGCCAGCTAACATCAAAGGGTTGGGAGATACAAGATCTTGCTTGCAGCTTCCCTGAATACTCTATTCATAACACTATATTCATAATTTTCCAGAGAGCAGCATCAGGATATTTCAGTATCTCTTTTACATCTCTGTGCTGCAATTAAGGATCTTTTCTACACTATTCTGACATGATTAGGAGACATCATCACAAAACCGATTTTAATCTAAACCCCAGTCTTTGCTATAAGACCTTGTAGCTGTTCATGTCCCTCTAGCTGTATGAAGACCATGAGTAACCACACCCATCCCTAGGACTGAGACACACACTGAAAAATGGTATTTGAGTGCCATTTCCCAGTTTTCAGCTGACCACCACCTTTATTCTGAACAACGTACGTGCTGCTTCGCAACTAAACTAAAAAAGTTAAAGTAGTTATCAAATTTGTATTTAGAACAGGTCTAAGCGCTGTAAATAGAAGCCACATCTTAAAAAAACCCAACAGTGTAGTTAAATATTAACATTTGTTATCATCTCATTATCAAAAATAAGTTAACACTTTGTGAACTGGTATTTTTCAGCCTACCAAAACACCCATGCTCAAAACATGCTGCAGGCTGCCACCTTGAGAGGGCTGACATGGCATAACCCAGCTTACTATCTTTTTGGGTCTTTTTAAAACCAGGGGGAAAAAAATGAAAATGTCAAGCATGGTATAAAACTCTGAAATGGAGAAGGGTGAAGCAGTAGACAAGAGGAGAAAGTAATTCCTCATGAGAAATACTTGCCATTGTAGATAAAAAGATCGGACACCTTAACTTCGACATGCAATTGCTGCCATGACCCTGCCCTCTCATCATCTGCAGACTACAGCTATTGCAACTCAGGCAAGAAGAAAAGGAGAGGTAGAGGGATAAAAACTCCGTAGGGTCTGGCATTAATTCAGACCTAAATAAATATTAAGGGTAAGGAAGAAAGAAAAAATATTTCACTTGTTTTACAAATCAGAATATGAAACTGGTCTGTCAAGCTTGTATTGTTCAGGCAGACCATGTTTTACACTGCATTGGAAGACATAGCAGGGAAAAGGTCTTACAGTTTAATTTACAGTCCCTATCCTTAATAATATTTGTAGGGTGAACATTGCAACACTAAATGTTCATGGACTTTGACCTAGAGGCCATGGGGAGACCAGGCAGCTCCAGAGCGCTGCAGAGTAGCAGAGAGACAGTACTTGAGCCAAAATTAATTCCTCCACTACTGCCTGGATGCAAAGAACCTCTTCTAGGGAATCAGACCACCCTGCTCTGAAAACAACACACAAGGGTAACTCTAAATCACATGCTGCTGAAGAAGGAGAACGCATCACTTCCCTGCATCTCACAAGTAGCATTCCAGATCCACAAGGAGGTTTCCTCCTTGTGGATCTAGATAGGTATTCCAGAAATGAGTATCAGGATACATTCAGTTATGTAATCTTTTGTTCTTGTGTTTCAGCATAACAACTGGCAATTGGGGCTCTCCCAGATTATAAGGGAAAAAAAAAAATGTGTAGTACAAGGCACTATTACATCGAATTTTCCTACACAGTACATCACCCCCAGAGCACATTTACCCTTGCCTCATCAGCACACAGGATAGACAGGAGTTCCCTCCCTCCCCTGAATGCACCAGTCCCACCAAACACAGCACTGATCCACCTCCCACTGGGTGGGAATAGGCACAGACCTATTGTGTGTTTCCAGCAGGTACAATATGGCCCAGATCGGTGGGAACTACTCAGCATACACATTAATCATTGCTGTCTGCCAGGTTTTACAGGCTGGTGGGGAGGGCAGGCTCCCCAGCATCCACACCGGGCCCAGACCGGTGCAGCTCTAGTATAGTGCTGGGTGGTTATCAGACACTGACATGGGGTTTGCCTGGAGACCTCTGATGATGTGGCCTGAAAGGGTGTTGAAACTCCTTTCTCCCTCCTTCCTCCTTGCCTTTAAAAGGGAATTCAGAACGCACACAAAGTCACCTGCTGTCGAAAGTCTACTGGAAAAAAAATATAAATTACACTATGAGAGCTAGGCACACATTTGAGTGAAGTGACCACAGCCCAAGAGAAGCGGCTTTGAGGGAATCCAGTGCCAGAACTAAACACTCAGCACTGCTGCAAAGCTGCAGCATATTCTATGACAGGTTACTCTGATCTTCCACATATTGTCTGCAGCAGACCCCAGTCCTTTGTTCTATAGCAAGATCTCAGCCTAATTAATTCCACAGTTACTTGTGGGTAAGCCAGCGCCAGCCTGGCTGTGCCGCAGAAGAGCAGGAGGAGGAAGGAGTATGAAAGGGAGGGAGTGAGAGCAACTGTCCTGAGCAGGGATGCCAGGTAGTGTGGAGGGGAAACTAGGCAGAAACAAACAGCCTGACAGGGAAAACAAAAGGTGAGGTACACATAAGCACTCTATCTCGTTCAGCATTTTCTATATTTAGCAGCTCTCTAGAATTTATTTGGAAAACTTTAATTTAAGACTTTTCAGCATTAGTACGGCCAAAAGGTTTTAAGTTCAAGAAAACCATAAATCTCGTGCTATTCCAGATGTTGTTTCATTAAAAAATGAACCCATTCATGTTTGACTGCCCTGTAATCCTCATCTCAACATCACCATCAGAACTGGCTCCAAATTACATGCCTTCCTAAGTGCCAGTTCCTCCTCTTTGACAAACACTTTAAAAAAACCCATGAGGTCACCTTTTATTATTACACTCGTGTAGCCAGTGTGAGAAGCAATAAAACTGTTAGTGCACTTCAGAAATTTGGATTTAGACAGCCTGAACAGCTGGGAAATATTCACTGTAGCCTGCAACTTCTGTCACAACATGGGCAGGGTCGGTATTTAAATTAAATGACTGAGATGTATTAGGAAGTGGAAGCAAAATCAAACAAAACCCCAACCATTTCAAATATCACGTCCATCCAGGGGGAGGAAAAAATAAAAGGCAATTGTTTGACACACACAAAATGACGCATATGAACGGCTCAATAGCAAGTCTCGGAAAGCTGAGAATGTCTTCAAGAGATTTCAATATGGAATTACCTTTGTGGATGATCATTGTTAGTTCTACCAATGCTACAAACTATTTACTATTTACAAACCATTTCAGTAGCCTGAAATCAGATTCCTGTAACTGAGATCCTTTATCTTAAGGGTGATAATAAACATGAACTCTATGTACATCCCCTCTAGTAAAAAGAATCCTTACCAGACAGATAACCTAAGACTACATGAGTTCCGATGTTAGTATTGGTCTTAATCCAGTCTCTGTTTTCTAGACCAACTCCTTCAAGAATTTTTAGCCAGTACATAACACTTCCAAATAAACAAAACCAGTATCTAAGCTCACTAAACAAGTAGTCTGGTGATATCATACTTGGTTATCTCAAACATCGGGTTATTTCCTGTTCTCAGGCAGAGGACATTTCTTCACCACCGGGAAATTGCAGGTACTGTTCCTGAAACAGCTGTCCCCTTCCTTCATGCCACTTAGCCAGAAACTCGCCCCATTGTTTCACGGTGTTGTTCACTAGTGCCCTGATAAGTGGGAGACTCCACCACACTCAATGTGTATGAGCAGGCCCCACGACAGCTGCAGCAGGACAAGCCAGTAGGTCCCCTTTGCTTTTTCTTTAACAGGAAGATTTCTCAAGTCTGTGAGGGCTCAGAGCAGCAACCACTGACTCTTTATCAGCTAACTTGCAGAGGGAAGAGGAAAAAAAATGCTTGGGATCTCTCCCATAGCAGAGGAAGGCATGAAAAAAAAAAATAGTAGTAGAAGTTTGCTCTGGTCTGCCAGTATTTCTGGATACCTCTGACCACAGGGACTTGACCTCTTCAGCACCCATTAGGAGCTGAGAGAGTAATTTCAAAGAAATTTAGAATGCTTTCTGCCCATTGTAAGTATCTGCCTTGCAAGTCCCTACACCCCCTTCAATCTGTCCAATGGAAGCAAGGGCACAGGTGATGTACTAGCTTCAATCTTGACACTTCTGCCCCAACTACTGCAGTAGGTACAATAACCCAAGGTTTTTACTGATTTGGGACTAGACAGAAGCCAGTCAGCCAGGAACTAACATTGACAAGACAAATCCTGTCAGTTGCAGGGAAAAAAAGAGAAGCATCAGCACTTCTGAAGTCTCTTTGAAGAGACCAGCCAACTGGAGAATAAGCAGAAACAAATGAGGTTACAAATACGCACAAATGGGAGGAGATAAGGGTGGCATAGTTCTTATTTTGGGAAGGACCTTGTCAGAGTGATCCCTTCAAAGTAATTAACAACTATGCTCTGAAACTTCATTTGAAATGCACACCTATCCTGTACCCCAAGAAATATCACTCCACAAGCTGTGACCAATTTATCATCACTATTATCACAAAGAAATTTGTTTGCTGTGGGATTTCTGGCTACTTGTAGATACCTACAATAATTCCACAAGACAATATCACAGACATGTTACTGCACATGTTACTGCACAGAGCAATTTCACTTCATTAACTCAGCAAAACACCCAGAAAAAAAAAAAAACAAACCATATTTAAACAGAAAGTTTTCTACCAGGTTGAGAAGGTGATTCAGCTGAAGGTGTGCCTAGAAAAGTGCCAGAACTGCAATAAAAACAAGGAAAAGAAAGACTCATACGTCACAGACATCTCCCTCAGCAGGAGCAAAGAGCACTCCAAGTTCACACCATGACAGCACTACTCCTGGACCACTTGGCTCTCCTGGCTCTAGCTCCGCTTTTTTGGCAGGGACAATTTGCTAGAGGCTCAGCCAAATTGGCATGCGAATGATCAAATCAGTGGCAAATAGGTAAAATGATTGCCATGTTGCTTTGGAAAGAAGATGACTCAACCCAAATCAAGTGGGAAGTTGAGAGCCAAGAGAACAGCATTGCAGGAAAACAAGGCATCTGGAGCACAAAAGCAGCCACAACAGGAATTCCCTTGTGACTAGACATGAAATATTATTACATAATCGCTCTGAGTGATTAAAACGCAGCCTTCAACTAACCGCTTCCCTCTATGCCAACCCCAAGAGGTGGAATGATCTGGAATGTTGCGGGTGCACACAGAGGGATGCTGTGCCATCAACCTCTGCAATTTAATCAAGCCTCAGTCCTTGCCCATCATCAGCTTTTGGTATCCATTATACAAATTAGCATGCCAAACAACAAAACCTCACTAAACGCAATCAAACACAGAGGACAGACCATCCAAGTAACAGAGGGGAAAAAACCAAAAAACATGAATCCTGTAACTAAGAGCTTCCATGAAAATATTGTCCCAAGATGACAGCTGGATTTGCAGATGGTCCGAGGATGCAGGCACTAAAGATTAGTGAGAGAGTTAGAAAAGTCCCTGCTGAGCACACACTCCAACTTCCTGCTAAGCTTCATGTTTAGTTGTCATTGTCATTTAGTTGTCATGTTTAGTTGTCATTATGTTGCTCATTGTGTTACTGCTAATAATTTACTGGAAGTATCACTGTGCAAATTGGTAAAATGAGATCTCGGATTTCTCCATGGCAAAAAAAAGTGTATTTCTCAGCATCCTTCCTTTGGACAGTGTACTCTGTTTATAGCGGTATGGTGATGTTGTGATAAAGAATAGATGAAAATCTTTAAATAAGCACTTAGCAGTGAAAGAGCCTTGCAAGTGCTAAAGGAAGAAATTTATGCACAAACCAAGCTGAAGTTCAAGATTTATGTGCCAAGTCAGGACATTAGCTCAGAAAGGTGATTTAACATGGCCACTGGAATCCCTGTGGTTAAATTATGCATCTGACCTCTTCCCCGTATGTATTTCAGCAGTGTTAAATAATAAGCACTACATCCTTTATTACCATTTCCAGTTCCAATGACTGGCAGCACTAAAAAAAGCACCGTTCCCAGTGACTCAGTCAAGGAGGTCAGGATAATGGCAGCATCTAACACAGAAATGCCAGTCTTCAAGGAAGGTGCAAGGCCACCCCTGGCTCCAGCAAAGACTCAGAAGTGGGGCTAAACAAAGCGCTGAGCAGGGCTGGAAACAGCAAGATCTCCACTCCCTCACTCCCAAGCACGACACAGGCTGGGAGAAAATGGGCATCAGGGAAGGGAGAGCAGAGAAAGCCTGGACAGAGATACAGCATCTGATGAAGGGTGCCACTAGGAGAGAGGCTATGAAGACAGTGGAACTCAACACAGTTTAAGGACAGCTATCCCACTCCCAAAGAAGACAGAGTGAGGGCGGGGAGATGTCTCATGAGCATGTATATCAAATATGCTTTGTGTTTAATAACCAGAATTGTTTCATTGTTTCTGAAGACAAAGCAATGATGGAGCATCCAACAGCTATTAGCTCAGACCGCTGAAGATAAGTACAAAAGGATTTACTGGCCAAACAAAAGTACATTTTTTATTAATATACTTTTGGCTCTCTTTATGATATTTCAATATAAACCCTGGCTACTACACAGATGCGTATATTAGACTGAGATTTAATAAAACTCTATTTAGAAAGATGAGAACATTGCATAATACATTACAGAAACAAATGTATTTTTGAGGGGAGTTAAGGAACATCTGAACATCCAGTCTCTTGAATTCGACCGGAGCAGCCCTTTCTCACAAAGGACAGTGAGATGCATGTAAGAGGAGTCAGCAGTTACAAGAAGTGCTCCCACAGTATCAGAGCTCCTGGGGGTTGATAAGAAAGGAAGTCCAAATCAAGCTATGCTGTTGTTCTATCTGAATTTTTCTTCTCTTTCTTCATTAGGATAAAAACAGACAGAACACCCACCCAGAAAACCCCCAAAATAAAACCAAAGCACCAACTAAGGAGGAATCCTGACCCCAAGAAAACAACCTAATTATAATTACATGGGATTACAAATCAAAGCAAAAAAGCTGCCAAGTTTTTGGAAGCAAGCATACAATAAAAATAAAAACTCCACACTGGAAAAACCCATAGTCTCAAAAGATTATTATTATTCTTTCTAATAGAAAACAAGACAGCAGGGACCAAAGATGTTTGTTTATCCCTTAAAATTGATCTGCCCTTTACCACAAGTTCTTCCAAAGAACACTTTTTTTATTATCTTTAAAGGAGCATGCAAGACAGCAAACTAACTCTCCCTCGACCTTTTGTGGCCAACTTGATGATGACCTTCAAAAGGTTCAAAGTTTTAAAAAAATAATTTCACAGTTTAGACTAAAAAGATATATTTCAAGATAATTTTTTCATGCTAAGGAGTCAGTGTTAAACACCCAAACATATGAATAGCTCAGTCTCTGGATATAAACAGAACAAAACCTGACCCTCTTAAATATTTAACATCATTATGCATTTATGTATCACAAACCATTCATGTCTACCGTGCACCTGTGTTTTTCCCATGAAAGGACTGTAGCTGGGTTACTTTTTTTTTTTTTTAATCCATTCTGGGTTCAAGGTTTTGAGGGATTTGCTTTACCTGCTTTTTCCCTGTTGCACACGCTTTCAAGGGACACAAAGAGAAACCAAAATGATTTTCAATGATTCAATACAAATGTGTGCTGGCTGACCAAAGCACGATCATGCCAGTCATCCATTTGTTTCTGCATTTCTTTATCCCAACTAGATAAACACAGTTAAGCCAAAACACTGCTCCCAGGCAGGAAGTAATTTTTGCTGATTTTAGGAGGGGATCTTGAGATTAAGGGAACTACTTCCCTGGTGTAACCATTTCATTTTACATTTACAGGAGCTCCAGTTGCCTGTTTATATCAGTAAGGCCCATTCGCAGCCAGCAGGGTTTTCACAGGGCTGATACTGCAAACATGCAAGAGTTTTCAGGTGAAAAGGCAAGGCGGGTTTTTTGCATGCACTACTCGGCAAATAGAAAGTGAGTGCAGAAAGCGGCACAGTCTCCTCATTAGAAATTTTCCACTTTAGCCATTACATGAGGTAACACAAAACAGAGCAGCATGCACTTTCTGCCGCTGGAGTAAAACAACTTGTGTGAGACATTTCTTCTTTAACTGCTCTGCCAAAACAGTTATCAAGTACAAAAGCAGAAGAATTCAGCAGAACTTTGTCTTGACAATTTCACTCATCACCATCTCTTCAGCTTCCCCAAAAAACAACCTGGTTTTTTTTGTAGGGCTGCTTTAGGATACTTGCACAAAGATCAGTGATATTACAACTGCAGTCTGCTTCGCAACCCTTTCCTCTTACTAGCTAGGGACATATGCCCTCAGCATCTTTCCCACAGACACCCATGTCCAGAGACAGCAGGACATCTACCATTGCCAGGATCCCAAAGAGACACATAGGATCCCGTTTCAGGATGTAACTTTGCAACCCAGAGCCACAACCAGTGCCCAGGTACAAGTCCACGCGATGGACACCCGGCATGACGAGTCACCCAGGGAGGGAAAGGACTGCGGGGACGTGGGATTCACCTAATAATAGTGGGAGGGTAACTCACAGGGACTTGACTGACCCCGCAGCAACATGCAAGGACAGATCCACATCGTGTCCAGCTGCTCCCCTTTTCCTGGAGAGAGGGGGCGCCGAGGGAGGCCAGGGTCGGGCCGAGGGGGTCCGTGAGGGCTGGTGAGGGAGGGGGGTGCCGAGAGAAGTCGCCTTTCTCACCTTGCTCACGACGTTTTGGACGAGGCCGGCTCTGATGCGGTAGTGCCACTCGCGGCAGCCGCACTCGCTGGCGTTGCCCGTCGCGGGGGTTGGCAGCCCGGGCGGGGGGGGGAAGATGCTGCCGTTGCCGCTGTGGTTGGCGTGGATTGGCGCCAGGGTCCCGCTCCAGTTGCCCTGCCCGTCCGCCTCCCGGCACCAGAAGTCGGGCTGATCCAAGAGGAAGGAGTCCGAGAACTTGCTGAAGCCGATGACGAGTGCCGGGACCCAGGTGAGCAGCACCAGGGTCCGCTGGTACCGGCCGCCCAGCCCTCCGAGGAAGGGTAGCACCGAGCCGTCGTAGTCGAGGAGGAGCGGGCTGCAGGCGGCGGCGGGCGGTGGCACCGGCACCGCCTGGATCTCGACCCCGGCAGCATTGGCGGGGGGCGGCCCCGGGGGGGGCGGCGTCGTCCCCCCCCACAGCCCCGGGCACCGAGCCGTTCTCCTCCGGCAGCGGACGGCCCCCGCCGCCCGTCTCACGGCGCCGGTCTATCGCCATCCAGCCGCCCGGGGAGGCTCACATAGGGGGGAGCTGGGGCAGCCCCGGCTCCCTCGCGAGTCCTTCCCTCCCTCTGCTCCGCGCGCACACACACACACACACACACACCTTGCAACGTAAGATATTGCACACACGCTCCCAGCCGGACCCGGCAGGAGACGGATGGGGGAGGGAGAGGAGAATAAGAGGAAGGAGGGGAGGAAGGAGAGGGGCGAAGAAAAGGGGAGGCACCGAGCGAGCCCCTCGCTCGCTCCCTTCCGCACCCGCACCCTGCGGCCACGAACCGCTGCAACTGCCGGCGGTGCCCCCCCCTCCCCTCGCCTGTGCGTCAAGCTGCACTCATCCCAGCTCTCCCTTCCCCCTTCCGAGAGGCACAGCCGAAAATAAAAG